>NC_142015.1:17139069-17429069 GCF_049901735.1 Notechis scutatus
AACTGTATCATAAATCAGATTCTCCAATGAATCACGTTCATGGGCTGGGTGTCATCAATCACATAGTCTGCTACAATCTTTTTAAGGTAATGGTGGGATGTACTTCTGGTTTTACTGCCTTACTGCTCCTTCAGATTCCCCCACTCCCCTGTTTTTGGCAACTTGAAAACAGGCATAGAAATGTTTTATGATTTGATAGAGGGCTGCATCAGGGTTGGCCAGCTTGACGTTACTCGTGCCAAGGATGTTTGTGGTGGTCCTAGTGCTCTGCCAACAAAAAGAGGCTCCCAATCTCTGTTTTCGGCTGGGGTGGCTTCCTGCAACCTTCTGCCAATAAAGATGGAGCTCCCATGCAGCCCTCCTGAGCTCTGTTTTTGCTGTCAGAGCATTGCAGGAAGCCGCCTTAGCTGAAAACGGAGATTGGGAGCCCATTTTCGCTGGCAAAGGCACCGCAGGCCGGTCCTTTTGCTGTTTCCAGAGCGGCCCCGCCTAAGCACCCCCACGGGCCTTGAGTTTGACAACTGTGATGAACAACTACAATGATATCACTTTCCTCCTCCTTGCCGTTTGTCTTGCAGTTTTGATTTCCACTTCCAAGATGAAAAGATGACCTGCCCTTTCAGAGAGGTAGAAAAGAAAGCTGCACAATTGATACCAAAGTGAGTACCGGGGCTGGTTGTTTGCTCGAAGAACAGATCTTTTCTATTTAATTTTCCTGTACTTCAGAGGGGAAGGAATGTGGTGGGGTAAGGAAGTATCGCTAAATAAGAAAGGAAAGATAAAGCAGAGAAGCCTCTAGAATCATATCACCATCTTTTCTTCCTTATCTTCAGTTACACACGGGAACCTCCACTGTTTTTACACCTAAAGGATTATTTCTGGGTGAAGACCCCTTCCCTATATGAACTGCCTTATGGGACGAAAGGAACAGGTAAGCAAACTATACATCCCCTCCTCTTCCTCCCTCCTTCTTATCATAAAGCTTCTATTTTCATTGAATCTTGAAGAGTTCGGTTTCCTTGGACAATTTCCATCCTTCTTTGCTAATGGATTTGTTGGGTTTATGGCCCCAATCTTTTAAATTTCATTTGCCCGAGATGCCTGAATCTGATGCAGAATATGTGTTGTTGTTTTTTAGCAATTTTGTTCTCCTCTAAATTTCTCCAAGATCCACTCTTATCATCTCCCAATGATCTCCAGGCAGATCCAGAGTTATGTAGCTTCCCTGCCCTTCCCCCTGAGTTGCATTTGACATCTTTCTTTTCAGATTGCACACTCAAGAGCTATGTAACAAGACATTAATCAAATTGTTTCATGGGATCTCCACTGCTTACTCTAGCTAGGTTCATTTGGTATTCACAAGTTACTGCAATCAGATTAGACTTGCTCTGCATTGAAAAAGAAGGATCAAAGTGGAGGAAGAAAAAGATAGTTACGGACCCTTGCACACCAGAACAACTAGACACAAGGACAGTTTTTTTGTCGAACGCCATCACTCTGCTAAACAAATAATTCCCTCAACACTGTCCAACTATTTACAAAGTCTGCACTACTATTACTATTAATCTTCTCATCACTCCTTAACACCCATCCTCTCCCACTTGTGACTGTATGACTGTAGCTTTGTCGCTTGTATCCTTACGATTTATATTGACTGTTTCCTAGTATGATTTGATTGCTTATTGTACCCTATGACTATCATTAAGTGTTGTCCCTGATGATTCTTGACAAATGTAACTTTTCTTTTAAGTACACTTAGAGCATTTGCACCAAGACAAATTCCTTGTGTGTCCAATCACACTTGGCCAGTAAAGAATTCTCTTCTCTTCTCTTCTCTTCTCTTCTCTTCTCTTCTCTTCTCTTCTCTTCTCTTCTCTTCTCTTCTCTTCTCTTCTCTTCTCTTCTCTTCTCTTCCCTTCCCTTCCCTTCCCTTCCCTTCCCTTCCCTTCCCTTCCCTTCTCTTCTCTTCCTGTGCACGCTCTCATTGAGTGACTTTGACCAGCCACACACACTCAACTCTAGGAAGAAGGGAATGGCAAATCACTTTCAACACCTTACCAAGAACACTGTAGGGCAGGGGTGCCAAACTCAAGGCTTGTGGTGCTTAGATCTGGCTTACGGGGTCACCCTGGAAACAGCAAAGGACCGGCTCATGGTGCCTCTGCCAGTTAAAATGGAGCTCAGGAGGGTTGTGTGTGGCCCTCCCGAGCTCTGTTTTCACTGGCAGAGTTTTGCCAGAGTCTCAGCCAAAAACGGAGCTCGGGAGCCCATATTTGCTGGCAAGAGCACTCGGGCCACCATAAGTGCCCTGACATGAATGACTTCGAGCTGACCCCCCAGCCCTCCCAAGATCAAACAGAACCCTGATGCTGCCCTCAATGAAATCAAGTTTAAGACCCCTGCTATAGAGATTTATCCAGGCAGTTGCTGTTCTGACCCAAACCTTGTTCCAACTAAACAAACACCAAACAGAGATTAAAAGCAAAAACTTTTAATGCTTCTCTGCGAATTCTGTTAATTCACGGTTAAAAGGCTATTAAAACTAATTGTCTCTGATAAGAATGACCCTTGCCAAGGTTGTGCAAGGCTGCCAAAAGCACTAGATTAAGTTGCCAAGAAATATTCCAAGCAAAATGTCTTCAAACACAAACCAAGATAGTCTGAACTTCCACAAGGCTTGAAGTGCAAAAACTTCTTTGCTTCCTGCAAAGAACTCCAGTTTCTCAGCTGGCTTTTATCTCTTAAGGGAGGGCCCATTACCTTGCAGCCTTACTCCCGAGTCGCCTGTGCTGCTGCAGCTGCCCTTTCCTTCGAGCAGCGCTGCACGCACACGCACTGGGCACAGGCTCCTCGGGGGCCTCTTCATCACTGCTGTCAGCCTCCACAATCTCCAAAGGCAGCACTCCACTCCCTGATGGTCCTGGCCCCATCCCTGCATCCCACGCAGGCCCCTCATCTGAGTCCTCGCTCTCCGAGACCTCAGTCATCCACACCTGCTTCCAGTGAACAGTTGCCAGGAATCAAGCTTGACTCAAAGGTATCCACTCTCTCATTATGATACGAGCTTAAAATACCTTTGAGCCAGAAAAGAGATTTTTTTTGTTTTTAAATTTCAGGAACAGTTATTTAAGTTCCTTCACTAATATTGTTGTGGTTATGATCTGGAGTCTAATGTCTATGGATCTCTTTTTCTGCTCCAAAGCTAGTCTCTCTAAAAATATATTTTTTAATCTTAGGACAGAATTTATACAACTGGGTGATTTTGTCATGGTATGATTTTGTTAACGATTCCACTATTATCTACCGTGAAATCACGTCCGTCCATTTAAAAGAAATCTCCACATTAATTATTTCAACTGTGTGACACTTCTAACTTCATTGGTTTTGCTCTTAATAAACCACAGGTTCAGTAGACGGTAATGCACTAGATGAAACTTTTACTGCACATGAATGGATCCAAAATAAAGTTGTCCTTAGTTGGTATTTCAACCATGAATAGAAAACAAAGGAAATTATTTTGTCCCCAGCTTCCCCAGACAGAGATATATGCTACATCACTGAGTTGGTTACTCAAAAGTGACACATACTCAGTTTACTTATTTGTCCAGGAAGAGACAAACTAAAAAAACTAAACACAGTTCAAGGAATGGTATATATTTCCTAATCTTTGTTTCTGTTTGTGTAAGACAGTACTGCCATTGTATACAAAAGCCACTTAATGAAAAGTCTATTGTGTTGCAAATTGTATTGGATTCTACTTATTAATCAGGAGTCTTACCTTTATTTCTTTATGGATTATCTAGTGTTTATCTTAAATATCCAGTGCAATAATACTGCACGTAATGTGTTTTGAAAAGCTGAACTTTATTTTATTAAATTATTTAGTAGCACAAATCTCTTTTTAAATATATTAAATACCAGACCTTTGGAGAGAAAAAAAACCTGTTAAGAAAAGACATGTAATTTATTCTTATTACCTTGACGGTGTTTTCATCTTCCAGAAATTAAAAAAAAAGGAACAATAGAAGTAGCTGTCCTTGGCTGCTTGATTACCAGGAAAAACCTGATTGTTAAAGTCAAACCTTTGGTCGGAAGTGATAAGGTTACCTTGAGATTTATGCCACTCAGAGAAAGGGGGAACCAAGCAAGTTCTGACGTTCAGCCTGTCGACTGCAATGTGTTTAAGGAGATATTTGTTATCGTTTTCTCAATATAAATATTTAAGAAGTTCCAGATTAATGGGCATTTTGGTGAAGGGAAACAGTGAATATCAGAATAACAACGTTGTAAGGGACTGTGGAGGTCTTCTAGTCCAACCCCCTCCTCAAGCAGGAAATGCTATATTGGAGACCCTTATATAAACCTACATTGAAAGAGCCATGAATACACATTTAAGCAAGTAAAGAAAATGAGAAGAATCTGGAAAAAATACATAGCTGCGTTTACAAAATCTATTTTTGGTGAACTCAGTTGGAGAAGGAAAATATGTAGGGAATATGTTTTAAATAATATGTGTTAAGATTGATTACAAAAGAAGTAGATATCTTGCAAATGGGCTACGAATTTAAGAGTTCAAATATATTTCTTGAAAAGAATTGGGGAAAATTTGCAAGAGTTGCAAAACCGAGGCAGAGGAAAGTGTTTTCCGTTTTCCAAAAAAGAGAAAATCTAAACTCTAAATATTTAGAAACCATCCATCTTGATGCTGATACTTGCGTTATCTGGACCAGATCGTTGAGCAGTTAGAGTGTGAACATTTAATGGGAGAAATAACTGTATTCACAAAGAGGAGATTAGATTTCTGAACAATTAATCTTATCAGATTAATTAACTTAAGTACTTTCAGGATAAAAATAGTGTAGATCCAAAGGCAGGATCTTGACAGGTATAAGGAATTAAATCAATCAACTCAAGTTGATGAACTTGCTGGCTTTTTTAGGGTGTCTCTTTGTGAATTCGGTTATTTTGTTTGTAGGACAACGTGCCATGGCCAATTCGCCACAGCCAACTCGCCATAGGACAAAAGTTACATAATATCAAAGAAATGGTGAAATAAAGTCATTTCAAAAGAAAGGATGCAAAAGGAGGACAGAACGACATGTGAACGACAAAAATTTAAATAATGTTTTAATTACGGGTTGTCCTTGACTTATGACAGAATTGTGGCCAACATTTCTGTTGCTATGTGAGACATTCACTAAGAGAGCTTTGCCCCATTTTATGACCTTTCTTGCCATAGTTGTTAAGTGAACACACTGCAATTGTTAAGTTAGTAACCCGGTTGTTAAGTGAACCCATAGACTTTGCTCGTCAGAAGGTCGTAAAAGGGGATCATGTGACCTCGGGGACACTGCAACCATCATAAATATGAGTCAGTTGCCAGTCCCCTGAATTTTGATCACGTGGCCATGGGAGGATCCTGCAAAGGTCGTAAGAGTGAAAAATGGACATAGCTCACTTTTTTCAGTGCCGTTGTAACTTTGAGCGGCCCCTAAATGTTGTAAGTCAAGGACTACCTTTCTTTTTTAAAAAATCAATAAAGGAGTTGAATTTTCCCACGGCGAGTTGTACCGTGGTATGCTGGCCCCGGTGAGTTGGCCATGGTGAATTGTGAGTTGGCAGTGTGGCAAGTTGGCCCGTATTTTTCTGTGGTTACTAATGTGTACATTCACTTAACCGGCTTACTTGATTGCCCTTGTTGTTTGCTCTGCAGAGGACATTCTCCTACGTCTTCTAGCAATCACGACTTACTCTCTCCCTGAAAACTTTCAAAGGTAATACCAGTTCACCTGTTTTTCTCTTTCTTAGATTTGAAGCACTTTGGAAATGTCCAATTTCTTTCTTTTTTTTTTTTTTTAATTTAGTAAATGTTATTTAGTTTTCAAAATTTAAAAACATAAAATAAAACTTTATACATCGTTATATCAACGTCAAGACATCTTCTACATTTCCTTATCATCTTTCTACATACACATTTCTTTCATTATAGAATTTCAGCTTAATATATAAAGAACATTTAGAATTTAGAATACAATGAAGCTGGAAGGGACCTTGGAGGTCTTCTAGTCCAGCCCCCTGCTTGTCAAGCAGGAGAACCTATACTATTTCAGACAAGTGATTGTCCAGTCTCCTTTTAAAAACCTCCAGTGATGGAGCACCCACGATTTCTGGTGGCAAGCTGTTCCACTGCTTAATTGTCCTCACTCTTGGGAAGTTTCTCCCAAGAGCAATTCCAGGTTGCTTCTCTCCTTGATTAGTTTCCATCCAATGTTTCTCATCTTGCCTTCTGGTGCTTTGGAGAATAATTTGACCCCCCTCTTCTTTGTGGCAGCCCCTCAAATACTGGAATCCTGCTATCATGTTGCCCCTAATTCTTCTTTTCTTTCGATTAGCCAGACCCAAATACATGAACTATTCTAATAGCCTTAAAGGATCGGGAAGTTTGATTTTCATGGAAGACTTCCAAAAGGACATGCCCCTGTTAGAGACTGACTCCGAGGGAGAGGAGGAACAGCCAACAGGGAGTGGGAGTGTGGCTCCAGAGGTTGGGGAGGAGGCTGGGGAAGGGCAGAGGCCGGCTGGGCACTCAGAGGGAGAACCAGGCCCATCCCCTCTCCATCCTAGGGCACGCAGGGAGGAGAGGATCAGGGAGAGAGACGGGAATGGCGTGATCTATGGGGGAGGAAAGGGCGTGGCTTGGTGGGCGTAGCATGGTGGACATGACAAGGGGAGATTACTCCAAAATCCCATTCCCTCCCCTCCCCACTAACCCGCTTTCCAGCTCCGTTCTCCTGTGCAAGGTAACAAAAGGAGAACCCAGCCGATCAGCTGGGACTCAGGAGGCGGAGAATAGAGGGGGCGGGGCCAGTCAAGAGGTGGGATTTGCCGGTTCTCCGAACTACTCAAAATTTCCACTACCGGTTCTCCAGAACTGGTCAGAACCACCTCTGGTGCGATGGCTAGTTTTAAGTCACTTCTTTCGGTGCCGTGGAAACATTGGTCACTAAACAAATGATTGTAAGTTTGAGGACTTCCTCTATCCATTCCCTTCTGCTTCTTGCTTAATTTCCCCTCCCTGCTTTCTTTTATTTAGGCGCTTCTGCTTTCTGCATGACTAGGCGCCAACCGCTTGTTAAACAGCTTCCCGTGGCTCTGAGCTTGCCTGTAAGAAGCCTGTAGCACCACTTCCTGTCCTCCCCCTCCTCCTCTCGCTCCCCCTCCCCATGGCACCTGTTTGCTCCTCACCTGGAATTCTCCCAATGCTGTCCAAGGTCTATGTGCCTTTACCCACTTAGTATGGCTGTAGTACTATTTGTCCTTCTTCTTATCCGATCATCTTATCTTACATTATGTTATCTTATCTTTATTATGTTTGTTATATTATTACATTATATCACATTCCATTCCACTTTCCTTTGCTCTCTGTTATTATTATGACTACCGTTATTATGCTGTTGCTTTGCATGTACTCTGAAGAGTTTCTGAACTTCTTGTGTGTCTAATCACACTTGGCCAAATAGGGTACGAATTAAATTAATTAATTCTCAGTACTTCCCATTTGCACAACTTTAGATCAGGACAACTGCCTGGATCCCCATTGCTAAGCAGTGTGGTCATGCACAATAGGACAAGCTGCCGGAAAGCTGGTTAGCTCCTGGGCTGACAGTGCCCTGCCCCTTTTAAGACCTCTCCCTGAGCCGTCCCAGCTGCCCAGCAACCAGCAGCAATAAAAAACACGTGGGTGTGGTGTGATTCTCTGTCATCCAGGTCATGGTTGTCCCAAAGGTGCTGTTTGAGGCAACTGGACTTCCTGGTTTCTCTTGGAAGACCTTTCACTTCTCATCCAAGAAGCTTCTTCAGCTCCGATCGGATGGTCCTTCCATTCCCCACCATCCTGTCAGAGCTGAAGAAGCTTCTTGGATGAGAAGTGAAACGTCTTCCAAGAAAAACCAGGAAGTCAGTTGCCTCTTCAAAAAAGCACCTTTGAGACATTTGGGTGTGGTGTTGTGTTGAAGGTGTGTTGAAGGTGTTCGAGGAGTGAGAGAGGAAGATGACTTCTGTTATGTTCTTCAAAAAGGGACGCGGTGGCTCAGTGGCTAAGACGTTGAGTTTGTTGATCAGAAAGGTCGGCAGCTCGGCGATTCGAATCCCTAGCGCCGTGAGCTCCTGTTAACTTGTCCCAGCTTCTGCCAACCTAGCAGTCCAAAAGCACATAAAACATGCAAGTAGAAAAATAGGGATCACCTTTGGTGGGAAGGTAACAGCGCTCCGTGCGCCTTTGGCGTTTAGTCGTGGCAGCCACATGACCACAGAGACGTCTTCGGACAGCGCTGGCTCTTCGGCTTTGTAACGGGTATGAGCACCGCCCCCTAGAGCTGGAAATGACTAACACATATGTGTGAGGAGAAACTTTACCTTTACCTTACTGTTCTTTAATTGTAGGGCTCACACATTGTGGTAACATACTACTAAATAGTAACAGTTCCGGGGAAAGTGTGTGTGTGTAGGAAATGTGGCTACCACCCATTATGTGCTTGGCTGTGGGTTGCCTAAAGGCCAAGGGAGCATGTTTGGCCCTCTGGAGCTTTAGCTGCCTAAAAGAACCCGTGACATCATGTTTTACTATCACACTGATTAGTTACAGCCATCCCAGTCCTACTTGCCGTCATAACTCCAGGACTGTCTATCTAGAGCAGAGCTCTCCAAACGTGGCAACTTTAAGGCCTGTGGACTTCAACTCCCAGAATTGGAGAATATGCTGGCTGGAGAATTCTGGGAGTTGAAGTCCACAAGTCTTAAACTTGCCATGTTTGGGGACCCTGATCTAGAGGTTGGCCAGAGTATGATTCCCGAGGGCCTCGCATTGCTTCATGGTCCTCGGCAGTGAAGGCTATGCACTGGAGCAGGGTGATGTGTGCGGTGCGTTAAAACTCTTTTTTGCCTGTCTTGCAGCTTGAAGTGCCGACGATGTGCAGTAGTTGGGAACGGCTACCGGTTGAGAAACAGCTCCATCGGAGAAGTCATTAACAAATACGATATTGTGATCAGGTATTGAGAAGCAGAAGGGACTGGTGTTTGTCTGTGTCATTTCCATGTATATCACAGTGGGCCAGAAAAATCACTCAACATGGGAAAAACTTGGACCTGACCATATTAGGGTATATCTTTGGTTTCCACGTTGGAATACCCGATGCTGGGATGCTGTTTCTACCAACATTCAGGTAGTACTTGACTTAGAACCATTTGTTTGCTTGAAATGACAAGAGCCACAGTGGCCCAGTGGTTGGAGTGCAATACTGCAGGCTACTTCAGCTGACTGCTGGCTGCCAGCAATTTGGCAGTTCAAATCTCACCAGGCTCAAGGTTGACTCAGCCTTCCATCCTTCCGAGGTGGGTAAAATGAGGACCCAGATTGTTGGGGGCAATAGGCTGACTCTGTAAACCGCTTAGAGAGGGCTGTGAAGCACTGGAGCGGTATATAAGTTTAAGTGCTATTGCTAGTGCTGTTGCCCTTCCTTCCTTCCTTCCTTCCTTCCTTCCTTCCTTCCTTCCTTCCTTCCTACCTACCTACCTACCTACCTACCTACCTACCTACCTACCTTCCTACCTTCTTTCCTTCTTTCCAAGTTGTATATTGGTTAAAATACAGTATTGCAGGCTCTGCCAGCTGCCAGCAGTTCAATTCTGACAGGCTCAAGGTTGACTCAGCCTTCCATCCTTCTGAGATCAGTAAAATGAGGACCCCAAATTGTTGGGGGCAAGATGCTGATTCTGTAAACCACATAGAGAGTGCTGTAAAGCACTGTGAAGCAGTATATAAGTCTAAGTACTATTGCTATTGCTCTGCCCACATTGGCCGCTGTTCTGGCATCTGTTTCCTATAGCTGGAATATTTCTCAATACATGAATCCCTGCCCAGATGATGACTTCCCTGGCATCGTGTATCGTGCTTTCTCTTCCTCTCTCCAGGCTGAACAATGCGCCAGTCCACGGTTACGAGCGTGACGTGGGCACCAAAACCACCATGCGTCTTTTCTACCCCGAGTCAGCACACTTCAACCCTCAGACCGACAACAACCCGAACACGTTGCTGGTGCTGGTGGCGTTCAAACCCATGGATTTTATGTGGATGGAGACAATTCTCCATGACAAGAAGAGAGTAAGCAGTTGGCCTTTCTTTTTTTGTAGTTCGTTTTGGGAAAGGATCCACCTGCCCACAAATACACTGATTTGGAAGCTCTTTTCTTCCAACCTCCAAAGCAGAATCATGATTTGTTTGTGGGGTTGAGCCTGGGACGCCATATTTTGGTCTGGCGTAACCAAGCTCATTTGCTAGATGTGGATGAGATCTATTTTCTTTATGTAATTTCCTTGCTTGTCAATCAGAATCAGAATAGAGCTGGAAGGGACCTTGAAGGTCTTCTAGTCCAGCCCTCTGCTCAAGCAAAAGACCTATACCGTTTCAGACAAATGACTATCCAGTCTCGTCTTCAAAACCTCCCGTGATGAAGCACCCACAACCATTAGGAAGTTTCTCCTTAACTCCAGCTTGCTTCTCTCTTTGATTAGTTTCCATCCGTTGTTAGAATGGTAGAAACAACATTGCTTCACTTAGTCCTGTGCAATTGTAGAAAGGAGAAGAAATAAACCCCAGGGAACAGGAAGAAGAGCTGTCAAATAAAGATAATTGTCCAAGAAAAGAAATCTGAGTCCAAGACAGAAAGGAAATTGGAGAATGCTTTCACATAAGACCTACCCTACTTTTCATCAAGATAGAGGTGGTCCTCAATTTACGACCGGTTGCTGAGTGACCATTTGAAGTTACAAGGGGCCTCCCTGGAGCTACTGATGCTGAGTACGGCAGCTGCTGGGAGAAAATGTGACTTTATCTTTGTTGATTTTCTTTATCTATGTTCCTTAATGACTGCTGATGTTTGCTTAACAGATGCTGTAAGAAAGGTGGTAAAACCAAGGTCGGTCATAGGGTGACCTGTTTTATAACTCATCACAGCTTATGACTGTGATGGACAGACTTCCTTGAGAACTACATGTAAAGAGAAGTAGGGGAGAGGTATACTCAAAGTTGCAAATCCTGATTCTGTAACCTTACAATACAAGTAATTGTAGGTCATGTGTTTCTGGTTTCTTGTTTGGTCTGCCTTGGACGATTAATAGCATCACAACACCAGTCAGTAGAACATTCATTCTGTACGATTTGAGCAATTTTAATGACAAACTGCGGAGAACATGAGAAACCAAACAGGGGAGATCAAATGTCCAAATGAAACACCAAAATGCTTCTCCTAAAATTGGAGAAGTACAGGTAGTCAGGGGAGGTACTAATACCACTCTATAAAGCCTTAGTAAGACCACACCTAGAGTACTGCATCCAGTTTTGTTCACCACATTATAAAAAAGATGTTGAGACTAGGAAAAGTGCAGAGAAGAGCAACCAGGATGATGAGGGGACTGGAGACCAAAACATATGAAGAACGTTTACAGGAACTGGTGTAGGGTTTGGTGGGGGGTTGGACTAGATGAACTACAAGGTCTCTCCCAACTCTGTTAATCTGTAATCTAGTCCTCAATTCACAGGAGTTCACTTAGTGACCATTCGGTTGCAATTCACAGGAGTTCACTTAGTGACCATTCGAAGTTACAATGGCACTGAAAAAAAAGTGACTTATTAACATAATGTTGGGCTCAATTGTGGTTGTAAGTCTTTTTGGCATTACTTTTCTTTTCTCTCTCTCTCTCTCTATTTAACCAGGTTAGACTCTTTATGCTTTGATGTTGCATTTGGAAATAAAGCGTGCGTGACTAATTTCCCTGTGTCTGCTTTGTCTCCAGATTCGCAAGGGTTTCTGGAAACAGCCTCCCTTAATTTGGGATGCAAATCCCAAGCAAGTACGAATTCTGAACCCATATTTCATGGAGGTTGCAGCTGCTAAAGTGCTTAAGCTTCCAGTAAAACACTTGTGGAAGCTTAAAGAGGTAAGAGAGACAAGCGTATGTACGTGTGTGGGTAGCAGAGATGAAAGAGAGAACGAATTAGAGGTTATGAGTATAAGCAATGAAGAGATGGATATTCAAATACCTGATTTGAAGCCAACAGCCTTTTTCTCGCTTTTTGATATTCTTAAAATTGGGATCCCAAAAGTGCTTTTTTTTCAAAGGGTAACTGGACTTTGTTTTTTCCCCATAGATGCTTAAAATTGGGAATATCACTAAGTTGTGGAACAATAGATAATCCTTGATTTATTATCATAATTGAGTCCTGATTTACAGTCATAAGTCACGGCAGCTGTAAATTGGGGTATCATGTAACTGGAGCAGATTTTTTTGACCTCTTTTTGGGGTGGTTGTTAAAGTGGTTGTTGTTGTTGTTGTTAAAGGAGATATGACAATCATAAAGCAAACTTGACGGTTGAGCAAATCTATTTTCCTTGATGGTTTGTTTTTTTTTGCCAGAAATCAGAAGTAAACGTTGTAACTGTAAAAAATAAATTGCAGATTGTGTTCAACCTGATTGCAAGCACACAGTAAATGGCTGTAAAGATGAGCCAGTTGCCAATCTCTCATGTGCTCGGCTGACATAACTTTTAAAATAGGTCATAAGTAGCTCTGAACAGTCATTAAGCGACCAGTCGTAAATCACTGTATTACACTTCTTTGATCTGTCTGAATAGCTTGGGTTCACATATCTTCCTGACATGGATGACTTTTAATTGAATTTCAAGGGTCTCCACAACTTCACACTGGTAGTAAAAAGAGTAGCAGATTGGTTCAGGACAGCAATAATACCCAATCCATGTGTACCTGGACGGCAGAAAACAGCTTGGATTAACCTCTCCTCCATAAACTACTCATTCCCCTTGGTTATCTCTCTGCATCATATATCTAAACTACATCTCCACAGAAATTTCTAGGCTTTGAGAAGGAAGACAGTCCAACAGATATCAGCGTGCGTAGTTGGCTGACCGAAGAAGTCTTTTGGTTTAATGTCTGTGGAGATTTTTAATCATCTGAATAATGAGCTGAAGAAGCTTCTTGGATGAGAAGGGAAACATCTTCAAGGAAAAACAAAGTCCTGCGGCCTTTTGGAAAATAAAGCACCTTTGGGACAACATGTCTTGGATGACTGAGAATCTCCGTTTTTCAAAAGGCTTTGTTTTTCCTTGAAGACGTTTCGCTTCTCATCCAAGAAGCTTCTTCAGTTCATTATTCAGAACTGAGGAAGCTTCTAGGATGAGGAGCGAAATGTCTTCAAGGAAAAAAAACAAAATCCCATCGCTTTTTGAAAAAGCACTTTTGGGACAAGTCTCTCGGTTCTTCATCACTTGGTTCTTTGATATGTTTGAAGAGCTGTTTTGTAGAGAAGCTTTCATTTCTGGAAATCCCCATCGGTTTCTAGAAGCACAAGACTGCATTTTATACAAAGTTTTTGCCAAAAACCAGCATTTGCTTCCAGTTTTCATCAAAATCGGCCTAATAGCATACAAGTGGTTCACTAAATTACAGCTTTTGCTTTAAAAGATACTGTAAAAAAAAGTTGTAAAACCAGATTGGTCATGGGACGACCTGTTTTATAACCATCACATATTCCCTCAAAAAGAATTTCAGCTTTGATTCATCTTATTTGAAAAGATAACCTTGGCTTTTTGGGTGCAATGTTTATTTTTTTGTCCCCAGGCTGGCAGCTTCTAGACTGCAAAGGCGTTTATTCCAGATAGGTTTGCCAAGCTGTGGTTATTCCCCTTTTATCACTTGATTGAAAATCTTAGGATTGCTCCCTCCTCCTACATCTTAATTTTTATTTTTTCATAAACGTGACTCCTTCAGTCACGTTGAAGCTTGACTGAAGCTTAAATGTTTAGGAGGAACTCTTCTGCCAGGTGTTACATAACTACAATGTCTTCGAGATACTGTAACTCCACTGTAAAAACACATCCTGATAATCCATCTATTCATTTCATTTTTTTTAAACAAGTCACTTCCTAAACTCCTGGTTAAAAATGAAAGAATCTCTTTGAGAATAAATTAGGCTTTAAAAGTAAAACATTTAAACGCCAAACTTTTCATCCCACGCTTAGTCATTTCTCCTATAAATAACAAAAACAAAATGATATTAAGCTAAGCAAATAACTAATTTGGGTTAGGTTGCCATGATCAGCTTTTCTTTATCCAAAGAGATTCAGGGAGATTAACATCTCTTCTTAGCCACAAGACTTACTGGAAAATCTTGTATTAGTCACTCTATCTCATGCTACCTCCTAAAATTGATCTCAAAATAAAAAGGTGGATATTGTTATAAATATTGACCATTTGCCTTTTTAAAAAGAACAGGACAACCAGCTAAATATGAGCCAGCTGTGTGCAGCAGCAGCCAAAAAAGCCAATGCAATCCTAAATTGCATTAACAGAGGGATACAATCAAGATAAAATTGAAGTACTAACATCACTCTATAAAGCCTTAGTAAGACCACACCTAGAATACTGCACCCAGTTTTAGTCACCACATTATAAAAAAGACTCTAGAAAAAGTACAGAGAAGAGCAACCAGGATGGTGAGGGGACTGGAGACTAAAACATATGAAGAACGGTTATACAGGAACTGGGCCTGGCTAGTCTAGAGAAGAGAAGGACCACGGGAGACAGGATAGCCGTGTTCCTATATTTGAGGGGTTGCCACAGAGAGGAGGAAGGGGTCAAGCTATTTTCCAAGGCACCCGAAGGCCAGACAAGGAATAATGGATGGAAACTGAACAAGGAGAGATTTAACCTGGAAATAAGGAGAAACTTTCTGACAGTGAGAACGATCAACCAATGGAACAGAAGCTGCCTTCCAAAGTTGTGGGAGCGTCATCACTTGAGACTTTCAAGAAGAGATTGGACTGCCATTTGTCAGAAATTATGTAGGGTCTCCCACTTGGGCAGCGGGGGTTGGACTCCGATTATCTTTTATTTTCTGTTTTAGTAATGAACTGAAGGCTGCCTTTATGTAATGCAGAGGTCTACAAACTTGGCAACTTTAAGAATTGTGGACTTCAGCTCCCAGAATTCTGGGAGTTGAAGTCCACAAGTCTTAAAGTTGCCAAGTTTGGGGACACCTGATGTAATGTTTCTAATAAAAATAAACTATTTTGCCCTTCGCTGCACAATTTATCTGGGGTTACTACCACAACTGAGCCCAAAATTTATGTTGCTAAGCGAGACAACTTGTTAAATGAGCTTTGCCCCATGTTAAACTTTTCTTGCTACAATTGTTAAGCGATCACATGACCCCAGGGTCGCTGCAGCCGACACAAATACGAGTCAGTTGCCAATTTGGACCATGGGGATGCTGCAACGGTTGGTCATAAGTGTGAAAAACAAACGTAAGTCACTTTTTTCAGTGCCTTAGGAAGTGGCTTACATCTGCTTTTCACACTTACGAAATGAACAGATTACTAAATGAACTGTTGGAAGTTGAGGAGTCCCCGTGGATCATTCTAAAATCTTAAGTGAAGCCAGGCTGCCATGTACGGAAGTACTGGTATCAATTATTGCACGTCTTTTACTCTAGAAACCAACGACAGGATTAGTGGCTATCACCCTTGCTTTGCACTTTTGCGATGTGGTAGATATTGCTGGCTTTGGATACCCCAGCTCAGACGACAAGAAGCAGAGTATTCACTACTACGAGCATATTACGGTGAAATCTATGGCTGTGAGTAACCCTCATCTCTTCTCTTCTAATGAAGATAGGGAACTATTCAGCCCGACACAATTCAGGTTTCGTACCTTTATTTAATAGATCAAGGGACAAATTAGCTTTTTGTCCACATACATAGCTCTTTTGCGTGAGATGGCCAATATAGTGTCAACCCAAGTTTAACTGAACAGAGAAACTATAGGTACCGGCTTTAGAATGTATAGTTGTAGCGACGTTTCGGCAGAATCTCTTCTTCCATCATCAGGCTTCTGTATTGTGTTCGTCTGTGAGTCAGGCTTTTTATATATATAAAAAAGTGAAATACCACTCGCGCATCATCACAAAATCTCCAGAACCATAAAGCCAACAAACTTGACATTTGGCACGTAGGTTCCTCTTGGCTTCTAGGTGCTCACTAAGAAAGGATTTTTCGAAATGACCATCAGAGCATTAAGTATTTCCTATATTATTATTAACACATGCTAAGGAGTTCTCCCCATCTGAAAAGAAATCTGTTCCAAATGCAAAACACAAGCAGAGGAGAGGAGCTTCGGTTTCAGTTTTAGTTTCACAGCACCAAGCAGCTTTAGTACAAAATAGTTGAGCTAAGCCACGCCCAGGCTCCTTGCCATCTCCATTTTGCTCACAGAGCAAATACTGCTTCAGTTTCCAAACAGCCCTCAACTCTCTCTCACACACTGACAGGACACTAGCCAGATGAGTACTGATGGATGCTAGTAAGCAGAATTTCCCCCCTTATTTTCCTCCCCAAAAACTAAGCCTGACCACGTAGTTTTGTAGCGACGCACGGGTGTAGAACTAGCGTGTCAATATTGTAAATCCATTAAAAACCACACCCCAGCCTGCTGTTTCTACTAATAGATTTTTCTCTTATCTTGCTCCACAGTCTTCAGGGCACAATGTCTCCCACGAGGCATTAGCAATAAAACAGATGCTTGAATTGGGACTCGTCAAGAACCTCACTTACTTCTGATGTAAGATGGACAGCCTTTATTTTTCACGTGGAGCTGAGCTTCGTGCCAGCAGGACAAAGCCCTTTGTGGCTGGCCCTTTTCTAACACAACAGCCGCCCCTTCCATTCCAATGCTGACTTGATTGCAGAGGCCATGCAGTTCCCTGCAAATGGGGATCAGGCTGGATGGAAGTGTGCGGCTTCGAAATGTGTTGGCAGCTAGGGGTAGAAGCAGTCCTGTAGAAAACCTGGAGGACGCCATCAGTTGGAGTCTTTCTTCCTTATTGGGCACTGCCCTCTACCGAATCGTCTTCACTTGGGCGGTTGCAGAATTTCCTTTGGCGTCCAACCGAGAGGTTCCTGCGTTTCACCAGAGGCAACTTTGGAACGATGGGCCTCCAAGAAGATACCAACAGAGTTTCCCACGGTGATAAAGTGATCGTCCCATAAAGTGGTTTCATTAATCATTTCTCCCTTCCTCTGCAAGCCAGTAGATGGGTGGTTGTTTGTTATTTTATTTATCGTATTGGATGTTACCTAACAGGCAAGAGGCAACTTGAATGAAGGATTATTAGTTATCTGCCACCCTGTTTCCCTGTTTAGATGAAGATGAGACAAAGTATGTTGGTTTAAGTCCCTGAGCAATTCACCTGTTGAGAGCGCCCAGGAGGACACGATTAAGGATGGTAGAGGAGAGAGTGAAGTATACTCCTCTCCCATCTGATTGGTTAGTTTTAGAGACTACGATGGAAAGGAGAATACCCAACAGTATTTGCTGGTAGTTTTTATACCTAAAATAGTAGTTGAATGGATGTTTATTTTTATTTTTTCCCCCGGGCAAAGTGTGGAAAAGAAATCCTTCTGTGAAGGACGTGCGTGTGCCCGACTAAGCTTCATCTCTGTTTTTAAATGTATGGAATAGATTTCTTTCCTTCCCATCAAGTGGCGATGACAACCGGAAACGACCGACAATGCAAAAGAACTATCTTGGCCAAAGTTAAGCAGGAGAGGAAGGGCAGGAAAGGCAAGAGAAGAAGAAAAAGGAGGTATATACGGGGAAGGAAATGGGCAGAACTCGAAGTTGCACAGCACTTTTGCCTGACGGTTAGGAAGGGGAAGGAGGTTGTCATTTAGGACAAAGGCTAATCTCAGGGGCCTAAAAGTAGGGTCGTTTTGAAGTAAGTTGCCTTTTCATAGAGGCAGGGGAGGGCAAGGCGGGGTCCAGACATTTCTGATGTGCCAGTCTGGTTAGGATTGGGTATATTCTCTTCTTCTCCTTTAATCTCTAATGTGGGATCAAAGTGTATTTACAGCTGATCATATTAAGTGCACTTGTCCGATTGAATATTGGAAACCTGGCAACCTTCTGTTTCTCCCTCGAGAGGGAATCGACCACGTGAAGGTACAAGACCACGAGACCAACTTCCATGTACTTGTGCAGCCAAACGTGCCTTAGCCATCTTCGCAAGTGCCCGGCTTTTGAGGGGGTCTGCTGGCGATGCAAACTCCCAGCGGCTGAGGCCATCCGATCCATCGCTAAGAAGATGGATTGCTCCGAAGGACTGCCCATGGACTGGACAGATGAGAGAGGTTTCCAGATTCCTCCTTTGGAAATCGGGAGGAAGGAGGGGTTGCTTATTAAATGGGGGTTCTGGGGAGAGAGGGGGCATTGAATCCCACGAGGAAATGTTGGAAGTGTCTTTCCTGGCCAAGCAATTACAGCAGTGTTAAGTAATTTAATAAATTTAATTTAAAATAGCCCTTTATGAAGTGTGTTCGTTTGTTACATTTATATTCTATAGAAATATATAGAATCTCTTTCTCTGTCTCTTTCTCTCTCTCTCTCTCTCTCTCTCTCTCTCCCTCCCTCTCTCTCTCCCTCCCTCCCTTTCTTTCTTTCTTTCTTTCTTTCTTTCTTTCTTTCTTTCTTTCTTTCTTTCTTTCTTTCTTTCTTTCTTTCTTTCTTTCTTTCTTTCTTTCTTTCTCTCCCTCTCTCTCTCTCTCTCTCCCTCCCTCCCTCCCTCCCTCCCCCCCATATATCGTCTGTGCCATCCTATTGGACTACTTCAGTGACGTGGAGAGGGGGGATCTGCTGCTCAGGTAACAGTTTATCCTCCATATTAAATTATCCAGGCCTCGTGCTCTGGAGAGGACACTCCAGCTTTGCATACAGCATTGAAACAACACGGGAAGTGGCAGTTACCAGTTTCATAGCACGATACCATCGGCTCTTGAGACTAAAGGATACCAATTCAATTCTATAGGACTAGGGGTGACATGATAACAGCCTTCCCAGTGGTGGGATTCAATTTGTTTTACTACTGGTTCTGTGGGCGTGGCAGGGGAAGGATACTGTAAAATCTCCAGTCAGAGATGTTATATGCCGATTCTCTGAACTGCTCAAAATGTCCGCTACCGTTTCTCCAGAACTGGTCAGAACCTGCTGAATATACCACCTCTAAGTCTTCCAATATTTGTGGGGCTACTACAGAGAAGAGGGGCTACCTATTCAACCTATTCTCCAAAGCACCTGAAGACAAGAGGTAATGGATGGAAGCTTATCAAAGAGATCCAGCCTAGAGATAAATTTTCTCCAACTAAGGAGAAATTTCCTGATCAGTGAGAGCAATCCATCATTGGAATGGCTTGCCTCCTGAAGTTGCCGGTGCTCCATCAAGAAAAGATTGGACAGCCATTTTCCCAGAACGGTGTAGTATCTCCTGCTTGAGCAGGGGGTGGACTAGAAGACCTCAAAGGCCCACTCCAATGCTGTTATACTGTTATTGTGCCTTTCCTTCAGGAGAAAAAGGTAGCATGCCCACAGTTGTCATGGACAAAAGGAATAGCTTGGATGAACAGGAGGAAGAAAATCGGATGAAATAAATTTGAATCTGGATCAGAGCATAACCTGGGGAAAAAGTCTCAGACAAGACCCTCCCTAAAAAGTTCCCTAAGGGGAAAACACATTTGGATTTGAAAAATTCTGTTACTATAATCTTATATAACAAAAGTAATATTAGCCTGTGGTTTCCCAGCCTGGTGTATCTTGAAGGGCTGACAATAACTATATATGGACATACATCTTTGCAAAATAAGATGTTTATTGCCTATGAAATTTTCCTTGTGGGTCAGTTGTGACTGCGTCACTCCGTGTAATGGAGAAGTTGGACCATCAGTTAGAGGGGCTGAGAATTTTACTTTCAGTATAGTTCATTTCCCAGCAGGGAAGAAACAATGTTCTCTTGGATCCATTTGAAGCTTACTAAGAGGAGATCAACTGAAAAAAATTAGTGGCCTCTAGTTTGGGAAAGCTATGTAAGCAACTGGCCAATACCAGCTGAATAGGCAGAGAATCTGTTAGAATATTCACTTGGCAACTTTACTGCAGCCTAAAAAGAAGTTATAATTGTTTGTTGCTTGAAGCCAACTCACATTTCTTAAATTCTGTCCTTGTGACACCTTGTTGGGTGTCTTCCTTCATATCCTTTCAGTCTGTTTTGGAAAAGCGTCGTAGCATGTAGCCAGTCTGTTTTCTTGTGTCTTCTGAAGCTGCTCTTTTTTTATTTTTTATTTTAATTATTAGAAACACGGCACAGCCGTTCCGGCATTACAATCGTTATACCTATATAAATGTTACTTCACTATTTACAATCCTCTTGTCTGAAACATAGTTTACTAATTATTCTAATCAGCTACTTATGTTCCAACCTTGCCTTCTTGTGTGCAATCACCGATTTATTCCAAGTTTCGTAGTACTCAAATTCCCCCTTGTTTTTTTAAAGTCTAGGGTTAATCTCTCCAATTCTGCACAGGCCATAATTTTCCTTATTATCTCTGTTTCTGGCTGTATGCTTTCCTCCTTCCAGTATTGTGCATATATTATTATAGCCTCCGTCAACACGTATACTATTAGAGAAATTAAATCCTTCTGGTATTATTCCTAGGAGAAAAAATTCCGGTTTAAATGGAATACACTCTCCCACCATTTGTTCCATCCATGTCTGGATCAGTCCATTTTTAGAAAGTCTTAAGTCAGTGTTTCTCAACCTACATAAATTTAAGATGGGTGGACTTCAATTCCCAGATTTCCCCTGACAGCTGTAAGTGGACTTCAACTCCCAGAATTCAACAGCTAGCTTTGCTGCTGGGCAATTCTGGGATTTGAAGTCCGTCCATCTTAAAGATGCCAAATGTTGGGAAACACTAGTCTAAACTCACACAGAAGAAACTGATGAAGGAGAAGGCAATTCTTGCTGATGACATATCAGGAGGTGAGCCTAGGAGATGAAGTCAAGGGTACTGGTGCTCTTTTTAAAAAGAGGTTTTTGGCGCTTTAAAACATGACTGTCCCCTTTCTCCATTTTTGTTCTTTTGCCTGTAATTGGAGGGTGGTTCAATTAATCTCCAGTGTTTTTTTTTTAATCAAAACTCAGCAGAGGTGGTGATTATTTTAATTACTTTTATGATAGTGCTTCACTATTTTAAAAAAAGAACAACCAATGATGAGCCTACACTCCTAATTAAAGACCGTGCTGATTCCTACTAGTGGATAAATACCATAAAATGTATTTTAAAAGGACTTGGGAAGAAGCTTGAACAGCTGTTTCTCAAGGGCCTTGTGGCTGAGTAATTTTGGTTCTGCTGAAAGCACATTGTGTAGTTGATACCCCAGCCAAGAAAGGGAGAAAACCCCTAGGCAAGGTTTTTCAACCGTGTCAAGTTTAAGACCTGTGGACTTCAACTCCCAGAATTCCCCAGCCAACACGCTGGTTGAGGAATTCTGGGAGCATGGTTGGCTGGGGAATTCTGGGAGTTGAAGTCCACAGGTCTTAAAGTTGCCAATGAGTTGACAAACATACTCCAAGATATGTTTAGATCTCTTTCACACACTTCTCTGGAGACATCACAAAATATACCTTTTTGTATTTATGAGTTTTGGGACCATTATAACCGTTGCTAGAGAAGAAATATTATGATCTCATCAGGTGTTTTATCTTTCACAGATTCAAATTTTGTGGCAGAATTCTTGTGAAATGTTTTCCTAAAGATATGCCAGATAAATGCATCTTTTTTGTTCTGTGCCTTAGACAAATCTGGCTACCTGGGAGCCAGAGAACCACACAACCACAGTAGAAAATTCTCAGTTAAAGAGAACCACAATGGAAAATTGACTAAAAGAGACATACAATTATTTCCATTGTTTCCACTGTTAGGACAAATGTATGCACTCTTTTTCTTGCATATCACAGATGAAAAAACCTGCATTAGATTTTAGCAAATCCTGTGGAAACAGAGTAGATGATTGACTGGGTGGGAAACCGGAGTAATTGTTTCTGAGACGCTACCAGAAAAAAAAAAAATGTTGGATCTCAGTAAATAAAGTGGAACACACAGAAACACAGACACTTTAAACATTTTTATGACATATCACATTTCATACAGCTAGAAAATGCCCAGGTTTATGAGGCTTTATTTCAAAGTAATATACTCTCTTGCCACGTTTGTGATCTTGTGTGATTTAGTACACAGTGTAAAAACAAACATGGTGGCTATTTTGGCAGCCTAAGTGTATGTGAGCATGTATGTTGGGAGAGAGGTTACGCTGCAAGGTCTCAGTTTGACTTACAGTCCCTTCCAAGATCTCTTTTGGGAAATTTCTGGCTTGTTCCAGAATAAAATATGTAGCAACTCAGTAAATCTAAGCCTGGTAATCAGGAAAGGGTGAGAAAGAAACTCAGGATTTTCCTGCCTTGACCCTCTTTGATACCTTTGTGGAGGAGAAAAAAAACTATTGGGCTTTCAAGATTCTGCTGTAGCCTAAATTGATAAAGTAGAGTTTAGGATCTCTGATGGAGTTGTGTTTCTCACCTGGCCTACCCTTAAACGGTTGACACTGAGCACCTGGGCAGAAACCACTTGTTCTTCTTGCTCTGCTTCCATTCTTCCATGCTGGAGAGCAGCTCCACTGCTTTTAGGAGGTAACTTCTTAGCTTCATCTCAGTTACTAGTAACTCTTATGGAGTTTTCTTAGGACTACTCTGTGTTGAGGAGAGGAATGGTTTTCTGGAGCTCCCTGCTTCTGGAGATGCCTATGGTGTGTGAAGTCAAGATGGCAACCCCGTCATACAACTGAAGGCCAAATGAAATTCAATCACCTGTTTGGGGGCACGATCACATCTTTTTTGGACATGCACCCCTCTCTGGTAAACACCCTACCTGTTCCCCAGCTTGTGGAAAGTGAAGAAGTGGTGACTGACTTGGCTTCTCTACTCCTGCATGGCTCCATCAGAAGATAGCAAAGGTGCTATCCTCAAGGGCCCTTCACTTTCTTGAAACAAGGTATGTATAGTTGACTGAATGGAAGGGTTGATTCTAGGGCAGGATGAATTGGTTCTCTACACATAGGAGGAAAAGTAGAATATAAAGGGGGCAAGTGATTGGTTGAAAAAGGCAGCCCTGGTCAGTGTTTTGTACAGCATGTCCTTCTTGATACGCAGAGACCAGATTTGGATGCATCAGCTCTGCAAAGAACCACATGAAAAGTTGTTTTCATGTATCTACTGCAGGAGTCCTCAAACTTGGCAACTTTAAGACTTGTGGACTTCAACTCCCAGAATGCTCCAGCCAGCTATGAATTCTGGGAGTTGAAGTCCACAAGTCTTAAAGCCGCCAAGGTTGGAGACCTCTGATTGACTGGATCAGAAATAATTATAATCAAATAATTGTGATTCCCTACAACTGCATCTTTCCAGCTTCTGTTGAAATGGATAGCCAAGGACGCACAAACATTTATTAAAAGCATCTCCTCAAGCCATTTTTGTCCCCTTTTTGGAAAGGAAGATTTTGCAATTCACCTGTGCCTTTGGCTGGAAGGATGGTTCCATGAGGGTTGGTTGCTACATTATAAGCTACTTGGTCAATCAACAGGTTTGGGCAGATGGTCTTTAATGCTGTATCATCCCCAGGCAATTTGGCCTTGTGAATGTTACAGAAGAAAGAACGGGTAGCACAATAGAGCTATTGATCATAAACCTCTCCTCAACATACATATGCCTTTGCAAAACCAGTCTAGGTTTTTTTTATTATTATTATCTTGTCTTGCTACTGTGGCGCAACCTCTCTCTGCGTCTAAGAAACATCTTTCAACCAGGTTGTGAACACAGCATATGGCATTCCTCTGGCTTCTGGATGAATTCTAGGTTTAATTGAACAAATGGGCTTTCCAAAGGCTGATTCCCGAAACCAATGTGTTAATTTGCAGCCAGTATAATTGCCTATCACTGTTGTTTGTTATTATATTAATGAACAGATGGTTGAGGAAATTCTTGCTTCAGAAAGTAAACTCAATAAAATAAAATATGAAAAAAAGCCAAACAAAAAAAAAAATTCTCCCAAGCAGTTGGGTCTCTGAACAAGTCATTAATTGCTTGTGAGGGGTGATCAGTTGCCAAGTATTTTCATATTACTCAAGCTTTGTGAATTATCTCTGAGGCCAATGGTGAAGGTCATTCTGCAGGCTTTCACAGCTAGAGCACGGGCGTTGAGCCTTGGACAACCTTAAAACTTGCGGACTTCAACTCCCAGAATTATGCATGGATGGTTGGGAATTCTGGGAGTTGAAACCCACAAGTCTTGTGACATCCTCAAGTCCTTAAATCCACATGTCCAAGATTGGACATCCCTGAGATAGGGGTTTCGCTAATGCAAGGTAGGTGTTGCGGATCTAGGACTTGGCCAGTAGGTGGCAGACGTAACCTGTACTTCCCAATTTTTTTTTTAAAAAAAAAAAAAATCCCCAGCAGCAGTAAAGTACCTTTTTATTTGTCTGAAAAGTACAGGCATTTGTTTGTCTGGACTGAGCAGCATTCAGCTTATTTCTTGTTCATTCTGCCAAGATGACTGCAAAAACGAAATTCGGAGTTTCCAAGGATTTCCTAAACAATGTGGGTCCAAATCACCCACCCCAAACCTGAGAGACCGAAAAGGCTCACTTGTTGGTCTGATGAAATAGAAGAAACATTGATTAAACCTTCAATGACTGGTCCACTGGCTGTAGTAAGCGCTGAAGGTTATCGTTCCCCCTCCCTGCCATGAAACTCCTATGTGCTGCTGAGTAATTCTTAGGATCTAACTAAAAATTAAGTGCCTTGAAATTCTTAGGAGTTAATTTGCAATTCCATGCCTTATTTGAGAAATGGGCAATAGGCTCTTAAGTGTAGTTTAATGAGAGGGCGCAGCTTACATGCAAAACTGTGTGGAAAATGTCTCCTCTTCAGTGATTCCACTGCTGGGTTAGAAAAGACTTGCATTGTTTGTTAAATGAGGGAGGATTTTTTGCTGGTGAAGTTAGAGAACAACTCCTTGGACTCCATTGTAGCTACTATTCTCAACCAGGGCAGCTTTTGAAGTGCAAAAGGAAGGGGGAAGTCCAACAGCAAGCTAGGCAAGCTAGCATACAATGGTCATGAAGATACAGGATGCCGTTTGTTTTTCCCCTGATCCATATGGTAGGTCTTAACATCTCCATTAAGATTCTGGTCTAAGATACCATCATCTCTTGCCTGCCCCTTCTCCAGAGAAATTTGGCTTGCTTTTTAGAGCAATTGGTTGCTTTTTTCTAGGAGTGGTGTATTTATGCCCCCACATGACCTAAATTTTGATTTGATATCGGTAGTTTTCCCTTGCCAGGCCAGCTTTGATCTGAATAGCCTGTGAGACCTGACAAACATTCTTCACTGGGGCACACTGTGTGAGAAAAGGACGTGAATAAGAGCTGGATTTGTTCATTATATCTTTGTGCCTGCTTGATTTCATCGATTAATATTATTGAGTTTAGTTTTTATATAGTGGACATTTTCTTGGTATAAATGGGTGCTATAAGCTGCTAATATCAAATGAAACCAGTGACTCAAACCAGTGAGTGGTGGTTGGGGAAACGGCAGATACATGTACCCGATATCCCCTCCTTTGGTAAGTTCAGCTTCTCTTTGTCCTCCACTCTATGATGGAAGTCATAGAGTGCTTTAATCGAACCAACCAATGGGTGGAAACTATTCATGGAGAGAACCAACCTAGAAATAAGGAGAAATTTCATGACAGAACAATTACGACTTCCCTTCAGAAATTATGGGTGATCCATCACTGGAGGTTTTTCAGGAGAGATTGAACAACTGTTTGTCTGAAATGGTACAGGTCTCCTGCTTGAGTAGGGGGTTGGAATAGAGGACCTCCAAGGTCCCTTCCAACTCTGTTATTTCGTTAAGCTAAATTTTTGATAATATATTTGCTCTCCAGAGTTGGTGAGTTAAAGGGTTAGTGGTATGTGGAATGACTAGAACAGAGGTCTCCAAACTTGGGAACTTTAAGACTTGTGGACTTCAGCTATGGTGGCTGTTGCCAAGTTTGGGGGGACCCCTGGACTAGAAGAATATGTTAGAAGAAATAGACAGGAGTTCTTGATTTTTTTCCTGGAAAATGTTTGCGCTTTTATCACAGACCAAGCCCTGGATTCCACATGATGTGCATGTTGCTGCGTGGTTGTTTTTTTCCCCCCTTCCTCTTTTGAACCAGAGTTGTTTAAATCAAACTGGTTTCCAAAGGACTCACTGCCAGGGTTCATGTAACAATTCTTGTATTAGTCGTCCAGTTGTGCTGTGGAGGAGGATACCAGGAAGGGAGGGCAGGGAATACAGAAGCAGAAGTAAGAAATGTTCTACGTTCAACTCGCCACAGCAGCCCACTCTGGGTAAGGCCTCTGCAGTGATTGTCACACGTCACTCAAAAGAGGAGTTCAGTCTTCCCTCCACCAAACAGTTCCTCTTAATCGAAATCGGAGTGTGGGTGGATGGGCTTAGAGGCAAACCTGGGTATTTTGCTGAGAAGCCACTTTTAAAAGTTCTCAACTCCGTTTTTTGTTTGTTTTTTTTGTTTAGTCCAAAGACACATTGTAATATGATAAACACCAAACACCAAACAAAATAAAAATCATTAAAAATAATAAAAGACCAGGTTTAGCAGTCAGTGCACGTTGTTACACCAATGGCTATCCCCCTCCCCCACACACTGAAACTTCCTTAAGTTAAGCCTTGTTGTTTGAGGTTGCTTTGAAGAAGACAGCTTCCCTCCCCCACCCCTTATAATTTGCAAATGAAGCTAAGCAGCAGGGAGGGTGGGTTTGCTGGTGCATGGGATGGGGCAGCGGTTGAAAATGCACCTTCTCCAGAATGTCCACAGACAGGAATCAATGTCGCTAAGGAAGAGGAAGTGGAAAGCACAGGAGATTCTAGAAGCACCAGTCAATTTATCTTCAGGAACCGACCCAGGGTAGATGACGTGCCAGCGAAAGACAGCTTAGAGATGTCTCTCTTGGGCCCAACCAGTTGGATGAAGTGGGAAATATAAATTGCTGGTAGGCGATAGATGGTCATCGCTACCTCCAAATCTCCAGGGAGATTATCTTATTTGGTAGGAAAAGCAAGGATGCCTCTCCTCCCACGGAAGGCCGTGGATGTTGTTACTCCTGCACCATTGGGTTTAGAAGGCTGTCCTCCCTAAAAGAAGCGGGCCTGGGTGATTTGTTCTCTCCCAGCATTTCCCAAATAAGCTATCTGTCCTGTCCTTTCCCTTGTCTTTGTTCCCATCCCTTTTTCCATGCCTGGGTTTGCTACAGGAAGGAAATGGACATTGTGCTTAAGGTTAGTTTGGGTTCAGCTGTCGTGAGTCCTTCCCCCTTGCGGAAGGGAGTCAACAGGTCTAGGAAAGAAGGCAT
This sequence comes from Notechis scutatus, assembly GCF_049901735.1. Lineage (NCBI taxonomy): Eukaryota > Metazoa > Chordata > Lepidosauria > Squamata > Elapidae > Notechis > Notechis scutatus. The sequence continues at coordinate 17,166,505 of NC_142015.1, forward strand.
TAAGTCTCTCTGAAGAGTTCTACCTGCAGTGCAAGGCTCCGTCTACCTGCCTTGCATTAGCCTTGACTCTAGAGAAGAAGGGGGAGAAGTGCTTTGCGGAGCTACAGGTCACTAGAATACAAATACACTGGTCAAACAGCCTCCATCCCCCCCCCACCAGGATTTGGCTGACTTCAGAGCAGGGCCAGGATTCAGCTCAGGCGGCCTCTTGACCTGCATGTCAGTCACTCTATCCTATCCTCCTTCCCCTCCTGTTGCCAGTTTTGTCCCATCCTTTCACACATGGGTCTGCATCCTCCTTTGCAGAGGCCGGCTAGGGTCTGAGTTCTGAGAGGAGGACTGTGAATGGTGAGAAGACGAGGCTGATGCTTTGCTGGCCTTGTCGAACTGTACGTAGCCATCCTGCTTCCCGCTGCTGCTGACGCTGCTGTCGCACTGCGTGTCCAGGAAGGAGCTGCTGTCGCTCATGGAACCCCGCTGGAATTCCCGTTCACACAGCTCGATGGAGCTGCTCCCCATGCCCAAGATGAAACGCTGGCTGTAGTCGTAGAGGCGGTTCTGCCCACTCAGGGTGGTGTAGATGTTGGTGAAGGACATGCCTGTCGGCACACGCTGCTTGTTGGCTGGCCGCATCTCTGGCTGGCAACCGGAGAGGGAGATGGTGGGCGTGGAATGGTGGTCCTTGAAGGTGTTCACGCTGTAATAGCCATTCGTGGGATCCTGGAAAGAAGGAGGAAAGAAAGTTTTATTTCTTGGTGCAGGGTTGCGTTTTGGAATCTGGTGTTGTAATAGATGCCAGGTTGTGCAAGAGGAAGGCTTAATTGTTCAATGTTCAGATGAAAATTTTAGGCAAGCTTTTCTCCTACAGAGAAACAGAGGATAAAAGTGGTTAATTTTAATTAGCTGTTCCTTGCACTGATACAACAATCTACCATCTCTGTCTGTCTATCTCTCTCTCTCTCTCTCTCATCCCTCATCTATCTATCCTATCTTGTTATGTTATGCTATGTTATTCTATGTTGTCTGTCTGTCTGTCTATCTATATCTATCTATCTATCTATCTATCTATCTATCTATCTATCTATCTATCTATCTATCTATCATCTATCTCCTATCTTATGTTTCTCTCTCTCTCTCTTCTATCTATCTCTGCCTATCATCTATCTATCCTATCTTATATTATTCTATCTATCTATCTATCTATCTATCTATCTATCTATCTATCTATCTATCTATCTATCTATCTATCTATCTATCTATCTCTGCCAATCATCTATCTATCCTATCTTATCTATCTATCTATCTATCTATCTATCTATCTATCTATCTATCTATCTATCTATCTATCTATCTATCTATCTATCTATCTATCTATCTATCTATCTATCTATCTATCTATCTATCTATCTATCTATCTATCTATCTATCTCTGCCTATCTCTGCCTATCTATCCTATCTTATGTTATCTTATCTATCTATCTATCTATCTATCTATCTATCTATCTATCTATCTATCTATCTATCTATCTATCTATCTATCATCTATCTATCCTATCTTATGTTTCTCTCTCTCTTTCTCGTTCTCTCTCTCTCTCACTCTCTATCTACCTATCTATCTCTATCTCTATCTCTATCTCTATCTCTGCCTATCATCTATCTATCCTATCTTATATTATTCTATCTATCTATCTATCTATCTATCTATCTATCTATCTATCTATCTATCTATCAATCTGTCTATCTATTTGTCTCTCCGTCTCTCTCTCTCTCTCTCTCTCTCTCTCTCTCTCTATCTATCATCTATCTATCTATCTATCTATCTCAGCCTGTTTATCATGTATCCTGTTTGTCCTCTCTCTCTCCCCCTCCCTACTTCCCTCCCTCCTCTTCCTCCTCCTCCTCTCTATAATATATCACCTATCATATATGATTTTTCCCAATTAAGAATGAGCCGTGCATGTTAGAATAGAGGGCACCTCTATTCAATCTTGGATTGAAATTAGGAGTTTTGTAAATGCAGAGTTTAAGTTTTGAAATTGTAGGTAGACTTCCGTCCCTAAGCATGGCCCTTGTCTGGCCTAGTCACCTCAGATTAATCTTACAAATGTCACAATGGTTTTATTCTTATTGGTTAGGCGATAGGAAGGGACACTGTGCATTCCTGCAATAGTTTAGGTGTGCCCGTGGGCAGCCATTCTACGTGGCACCTGGTTAGTGAAATAAGAATCTGCAAAGATATTTATTACCTGTAATTTGAAATGAGAAGTTGCAAAAAACGGAGCAGGCCAAAAATATAGGATAGCATAAACTGATTTTCAGTGGCAATGGATCATTATTGGTTAAACATTTCTAGCCTACGTATTGGTATAATTTATAGCTATATAATTCCATGTAGCAGAAATTCTGCTTTTCTGTGATTATATGTTCAATTCGCCATGTGTATTATGGGGGGTGTTATGCCTTTCATGAGAATAAATAACTGCATAGGTCTTGGAGAGTGGACTTTTTTCATGGTAAAACATTCCATTTTTTGTTTTGAATCACTGTGTGAAACTCACCTATGCAGTTTTGCATTTAGCAATACAATCTTATGTTAATACACAGTTGTACTTATTCTTTCATACCTCTATATTTGAGAAACAATATAAGTATGAAATATGCACATCAAACATTTATAAACACAGCAAACACGCCTCTTAATGGGTGCTTCTGTAGGCTGAATAGCAATCCATGAAAGATTTATGGGAAGCAATGAGGATATAGAGGTAAAATTGCAATGAGATTTTTTTTTTCATTTCTCTCTTTGTAATTGGTAATTGACATGGTGGCTCAGTGGCTAAGACGCTGAGCTTGTCAATCAGAAAGGTTGGCAGTTCAGCGGTTCGAATCCCTAGCGCCACATAGCATAGTGAGTGCCCATTATTTGTCCCAGCTTCTGCCAACCTAGCAGTTTGAAAGCACGTAATACATGCAAGTAGAAAAATAGGGACCACTTTGGTGGGAAAGTAACAGCGTTTGGTACACCTTTGGTGTTTAGTCATGCTGGCCACATGACCATGGAGATGTCTTCGGACAGTGCTGGCTCTTCGGCTTTGAAATGGAGATGAGCACCATTAGAGCCAGAAACGATTAGCACGTAAGTGCGAGGGGAACCTTTACCTTTAATTGCCAATAATCAGAATGTCTGTTTTGTAAATACTTGGAATGTCTACACCTATAAATGGAGATTCTTGGCTTTTAAAATCTACTTTAGCTGTTTGTTTGTTTTTTAAAAAATGATGGAGATGCTTTTAAGAGAGATCGGGAGAAGCGTGAATGAATTCTTAATGTGGAAGCTTAATGACCACCTACTTCACTTAACAACTGCAGTGACTCACTTAATGACTGTGGGAAAAAGGTTGTAAAATGGGGCAAAACTCACTTAACAACTGCCTCATTAAGCAATGGAACTGTTGGGTGCAACTGTAGTTTTAAGTTGACTACCTGCAAATAAATAACAAAATTGTCTGCCCCTTACATTTAAATTCTCCTAAGCCTGCCATTTTAATATTCTTTCTCTCTCTCCCTCCCTCTTTTTCTCTCTCTTTGTCTCTCTCCCTCTTTCTCTTTCTCTCTCTTCCTTTTTCTCTCTTTCCCTCTCCCTCTTTCTCTCTCCCTCCCTCTTTCACTCTTTCTCTCACTCTTTCTCTCTCTCTCTCCCCTCTCTCCTTTTTTTTAATGCATTGTTCTTCCCTTTCATTGGACAGAGCTTTAGCCCAGTTGGAAATCTGGCAAAGAAAACTGCAGCTTTCTCCCACAACGATGAAGACAATGCTTCTATTACCATGGAAACTCTTCAGATAAAATGTTGGCACATCCTATTAATTGATCAATTAATCCCACCATCTTTCTTTTTTCCCTTCCATCTTTCTCCAGAAAGGAACGGAGGGAAATGCCGCTCCTTTGTGGGTGAGGGGAAAGAAAAGCTGTAGTGATTGACTTGCGTTTTGTTTCAGGGCTAATGAATGGAAGATGGCAAGGTCTTTGCTTGAAGATAAAGGCCCGCGTGTTTCAAAGGAGAGAGCCAGCTTTTGGAAGCTCTTCCTCTTCCTATGCATGCCAGAGAAATTGTGTTCAAAGCCTCATTTAAGAAGGGGAGGGGGACTTGAAGGGGCTACCATCTGAAGAGATTTGGGATTTTGGGATTTCATAAAGGAGCTGGCCAAAAAGGAAAGCAGATTTTTAACAGAAAGAGGCGGGTGGTTTAGTGGAGATAAAGTGTGTTCCTTGGTAGTTTTAATCACTAGAACATCCAGGTTTGCAAAGTTATGGAGATATACTGTTGCATTGCAGTAAAATGCAATGCTTTCTATCCAGAAGTACATTTCCCAAATAACATTTCCATCATCCTAAAGTCTAACTGATTTAGATTGGAAATGCTGGTAATCTACAGCTCTTCCATTGTGTCCTTTTCTAATGTTCTGCCTCCAGATGTGGACTATCACTCTAATAATTGTCACTAGTCATGGATAATTATCCTATTGAAGGGGAATCATGGGAATTGCTTGCTGGATATTAGAGCAGAAAGAAGAAAGCTTCAGTAAACAAAGTGGGTAGACCAAGGCAATGAATCAACTCAAGGTTGTTGCTTTTCTCACTACTCTTTGAACAGGAGATGGCACGGAGTCCAGATGGAAGTATTGCCCAGTACTGGCTCAACATCTTTTAGTTCTTGACCTACACAGCAAAGGTCTCCAAATTTAGCAACTTTAAGGCTTGCAGACTTCAACTCCCAGAATTCCTCAGTCAGCTATGCTGGGAATACGCATGTCTTAAAGTTGCCAAGTTTGGAGACACCTGCTATATAGTATAATGATGGTGAAGTGTCAAAGTGAGAATGGGTAAAGAGTAACAATGTATAGAATATTTGTAGCTCAGGGATGAACTATGGGGTCCTTGGTGCTCTCTGAGCTTGGTGCACTGCTTTACACTGAAAATGTTAGCTAGTTGGGTAATGTTTATATATAAAGCATCACACAGAGAAATAAAGAGTACAATCACCATGTGCTTTACTGCTCAACTATTTACCTGTAACAGGAAATGGGAAACTCTTAGAACAAGAGAGCATAGAGTATATACCATAAATCCAAACCAGAGGTGGTATTCAGCAGGTTCTGACCAGTTCTGGAGAACTGGTAGCATAAATTTTGAGTAATTCGGAGAACCGGCAAATACCACCTCTGACTGGAGATTTTACAGTATCCTTCCCCTGCCACGCCCACCAAGCCACATCCACAGAACCATAGTAAAAAAAAATTGAATCCCACCACTGATCCAAACTTGTAAATGCTGCCATCTAATGGCTGAATACTGCCATAGTTGTTCACATAGAAATACATTCCAGCAATGAATTCCAACAGAAACATCTTCAAGGAAACAACCAAGCTCAGAGGAACACCAAAAGACCCCACACTAACAAGGGAATATAGAAAGCAAGAGAGACTTAAGGGGTGTCCGATTCTGGATGAAATAATAGTATACTTTGTGCTGCTAAATAAATACACCAACGCTCTGGTGCTCGACAGTACCATTACTTAAAATACAAATGGATGACTCTACCAATTGTATAACCTCTGTGCATCTCCCTTTCAAACAATAAGTTGCAGAGATGCAGAAATAGCAACTTTTTTTTCAGAGAAGAAAAATAGCTGTAGCCTGAAAGTATTATGACTATCAACTGATGTTTCCTAGGGAGAGCTGATTATTTTCTTTTCCTGTGAAGAAGGAGTATGACTCCACAGGTCTTCCTCCTGAGGTCTCAGATCCAGCTAAGTGGTTAGTGGTTCAACTTTCTTGGAACTTCCACTCCTTGTACCTAACTTACAGGTATCCCTCAGCTCCCAAACCCAGCATCCTTAACCACAGTGGTAGGATAGTGATTTTAGCAATACAGGCAGGGTCCTTGGAAATGGAAGCCTTCTCCTGTGTTGGAAATTTCTCCTCGGTTGGGCCTTACTCCAAAAGAGCTAATGAACATAAAGATTAGTTTGGATGGAGTCTTCCTGCATGAAAATCTTGAGTGAAAGAAATGATGGCCTTGTACTTTTGAAACCTAGCCAATTATGCTTTAGGCTGCTGTTCAAATGGGTCAGTGTTGCCTTTGTTATATATGACCCCTAAACTGGATTCAGGGGATCTCTCTTGATTTCCCTCCGCTTTTAAGTGTCCCTTGTATTCCTGACTAGGTTAATTGCTCATGCTCTCATTGAACAAAACAGTAACCTACCAAGCTGGGTCACTGAGCTTTAGGACCAATTTAGTATCTTGTTACAAAACCAAATTAGAATGCTATTGAGGATACAGCTTAAGCTGATCTGCGAGAAGTTCAGAGAAGGTGAAATTGTTCCCCTCCATAATTCTGAAAGTCCTTGACTTCTGCTGCATCAATCTCACTTGACTTTGTTGACTTGGCTGATTTTCAGGACTTCCCCCAAAAAGTTTATACCTGTGTAAATCATTTTTTGTTGTTGTTTAAATTTTTCATGTGGTAGAATTGATGGCAACGTTGCTGTGCTGCTTAAATCTAATTTCTCTCGCTTAAGTTTGTTTTCACTCAGCAATAAAACCCTCCCCTTGTTCCCTGGCAGATTCAGACAATCCCCGGGGAAAATCAACCCCCACTTTGCATAGGCAAAGTTGAATCCTGTAGTTTTGACATTACCTTCAAATTCTGGAATTCTTTCTCTTCTTCCTTGAGGACCTCCAGTTGTTTAAGGACTGAATCTTGCTGGAACTCACTTCTGTCCATCTATAGTTCAAGGGAAGCAGATGGTCAGTTGAAAAAGTCAAGCACTAGAAATCACAATTTGAAGCTTAGTAAATTGGGTGCGAGCACCAGAATGAAACAAAGTCCCTGTGCTTCTTTCAGCCTATTACCAACAATGATAGTATATACATTATGTATCCCAAAGGTGGTTTGTCAGGAGGCAACTGGGCTTTTTTGTTTATTCCTTTGAAGATGTTTCACTTCTCATCCACGAAGCTTTTTCAGCTCTGACTGGATGGTGGGGAATGGACGGATTTATATTCCTTGCAGACAGCTGGTCATCTACATCCTTTTAGAGGGTCATTGAGGCCACTTGGAAGTTTATCTGTGTCCTCAGGGTCACAGTAGTGCTCCTGGTTCCTATAATCTGCAATTTTTCCTCTGGAAATCCATTCCTGCTCCCACACCATTCAAAGGGTGTTCATCCCAAATTGTGTAGCTAAAAGTCTGTGGAGATTCTCAGTCATCCAGGCACCTTTAGGACAACCATGAACTGGATGACTGAGAATCTCTGCAGGCTTTTATACATTGTGGACTATCACTATCATCAAAGTCTGATCTCACCATGGGACCTCCACCTGTGGACTTCTTTCTATCTTCTCCATTGAAATGTCTAGGGAGTTTCTTATCATCCAGGTCCTGGTTGTCCCAAAGGTGCTTTTCCAAAAGGCAACCGGTCTTTTCTTTGTTTTTCCTCGAAGACGTTTCACTCCCAACCCAAAAAGCTTCTTCAGTTCTGACCAATCCTTCCATTCTCCACCATTCAGTCAGAACCAGGGGTAGGATTCAGCCGGTTCGGACTGGTTCGAGCGAACTGGGTGTGAAATTTACATCTGGTTCACTGAGCCGGTAGTTGAACCGACCGACTGGCCACACCCACCCGTCCCCTCCCAGGAGTCTCCACATGACCCATTTTGTACGCAGGTAAGTGCAGGGTCCGCGCAGAGGTTCTGGGAGGGTGAAAAACGGGCCTTCCGGAAGTCCGGAAACGGGCCTGTTCCCGGCTTCCGGAGGCTGCTGGACCCTGGGGGAGACCGTTTTTGCCCTCTCAGAGGCCCGAGGGAAGCCTCCAGACCCCGGGGAAGGTGAAAAACAGCCCTCCCGGAAGTTCTGGTAGGTCACGCCCACCATGGCCACGCCCACCCAGCAACCGGGCAGTGAACCGGTTGCTGGGATTTTTGAATCCCATCCCTGGTCACAACTGGATAATTTCTTCAAAGAAAAGTCCAGTTGCCTTTTTTGAAAAACAACAACAGCTTCGGGTCTTCCATTTGAAGATTTATGTGCAGAGGATACTGAGACAATGAGATCACCAAGAGCTCTTTGCAATCATCACCCTATTATATTTGACATTGAATTGTACTGGATATGCCTCAAGCAGCTGAAACTGGTGTGTTGCTTCTCTAATGCACATTGCCCTCTTCAAGTACTTGAGTGTCCTGAGGTAGACCTACTGTCAGGGTTTAAAAATTTAATCTTGCCTAGGAAGGATGGTGTGGCTCTGGAGGTGGGGGCTGTAAGAAGTTATTAAATGCATAAGCCATCTGCTCCCATCACAACTCTAGGCGGTGCACTGCATAAAACAAGTCAAACAATGCCTACAAATAATACAATGCAAAAAGGAAATATCCAGGAAGGGGAGAAACACACATTTTAACACACCAGGGGCCAGATCTAACACACACAAGGTGCCAGGTTTTGACCTTCCTCACCAGCATTGGTCAACTGTGAACAGGATCCATACCCAACATGGTGTCCTCCAGGATTCATTGCTTAAGTGGGGCCTCAGTGTGACTGTGGTGCTCCTCGACGAAATATCCATCACATTGTGTCCGAATGTCCATCAAGAGCTTTATACCAGCTCAATGTCTGATTTTTTCAACATAGCTCAAGCACCCTGTCCTTGAATGGCTGGGTGGACTGGGCATTAACATTTGAACCACTATAAGTCCATGTATTTGCCGTATGCTAAATAAATTTAACACACCAACCACCCTACAAAGGTAGCAACACCTGCGGGAAAACTCTTAGTTTTAACATTTTTTTAAGGGGGAGGGGGTAGAGGGCCTATGAATCTCTAGGGCCATCCTATTCCAAGTGGTCTAGATGCTCACTGGAAGAAGTGGAGTCCAAAGTGTTTTGCATTCAACTATTAGGAAAATCTATCCTTCTCTTGGCTTGTTTTGAAGGCTGCTTTCACTTTAATTCAATAGATGGATCTGTAAGCAACAGCCTATTTTCCCAGCCTCATTAGTTTTTCTGCAAAGGATGCTTCTGATTGGGGGCAAAGTCTATGTTAATTAGAATATGGCTTTAATTACCCTTCTTTCAGGAAGGTGGGCCTGGATGAGACTTGAATACTTATTGGGCAATTTCTCGGTTGCCTTTTATCTTCCCTAGATATTGATCACCTCCGTGTAGCCTTCGCATTTCCTCTTTTGCCATTGCAAGACTGAAGCATCTAATGGAATTACTGTTTCGGAATGCCCCAGCTAATCGAAAATCTAAATCTATAATACAGTACTGATTGTTGCTTGACTTCTAACGTGTCTTTCTTTTAAAGCCTTAGCAAATGAGGGTGGAAATGCTTCCCCTGCAGCAGTTTCTGTAGATATGCTGGAAAGCTTTTGGTGCTGCTATTTGATGTCATAAATTAAGGTGTTTCAGGTTTTTCTGGCTGGGAAAGAAACAGCAGCCCTTGGTAATATCTGTTGATGGAGCAGAGCAAATACGGGTATCATAAAGTATTAAATCCAGGCCAGGTAGGGGTGGAAAAAAATATGTATGACACTGTTTTTTCAGGGGGTGAGTGTCAGCTTATGCAATCTCAATAGTTCTAATATATGATTATCATTTTAGTAATATTAATTTTAGAACGTTGCAAATTCTTCAGATTAAATTTAAAAAAAAATCAAAATAATTTTAGAACCGCTTTAGGATACACAAATTATGCCTCATTAAAGTAGCTGCTTCCTTTTTTTTTTCAGTTTTTTCTCACACTGTAAGTTGTGATGTGCACCTAAGCTGCTTCAAGCAAAATACTTGTATCCATAAATGTGCTTAATCAGCCAGCAGGAGCTTTTGAAGCAACTACACAAGTCTGGGCCAAACAGAACTGCTTTAAAAAAATATTTTTTAAAGTGCCTTTGTATTTCTTTGTGAGCCACGATGGCGCAGTGGTTAGAACTGCAGTATTGCAGGCTACTTCTGCTGCCTGCCAGCTGCCTGCAATTTGACAGTTCAAATCTCACCAGGCTCAAGGTTGACTCATCCTTCCATCCTTCTGAGGTGGGTAAAATGAGGACCCAGATTGTTGGGGGCAAGAGGCTGACCCTGTAAACTGCTTAGAGAAGATTGTAAAAGCACTGTGAAGCGGTATATAAGCCTAAGTGCTATTGCTATATATATTTGTGGCTATTTTGAAACATCTCTCTTGAAGAATTTGCAAGACCTATTACTTTTGTAGGTTTACTGATAGGGAGAAGTTTGCAAAAAATGGTGGGATTATTTAACTGCAGTTAAATAAACAGCTTTATCCATGGTAATTTTTTTCCTGATACTTTCTGCTTTACAGTATATATTGATACAGTTCTGAGATGCAATGAATGTCTTTCATCAGCTGATGGCACTGTCGCCCTCTGAACTTAGTCTGTTTTTCTCTCTCTTGAGCCTCTGTAGCTGGAGGATTGATAGATCCAGAAAAGCACAGTTGTTCACAAAGCAGAAACCCCATGAGTTAATTTATAATTCTAGAATTAAGCCATTCATTAGTGTGACCTTTAATAAAGTTTACACTGAGGCTTAGTTCAATACAATCTCACTTCATCAACGAACAGTGGGAAATTCATTTATTTTTTTCCTTCTCTCTGTAACGTCTTCCATCTTCATCGACACCCCAGTTCTCCCCTTAAACTCCTGCCGTAAATAGATGGCGTAGGAAGGTTGATTTCTTTCCATGTTTGCTTGTTTTTAAAAAAACCTGCGGGGTATACTGAAGGAAGACTGTCTTTACTTACCTGCCTGGGGTTCCTAATGATACCGGCAAGCTTTGAATTGCATTGCAATTGAAAGGGGGAAAACAAGGTAGGATTCTACAGAGTTTCTACAGAACAGTGTTTCTCAACTTTGGCACCTTTAGGATGGGTGGACTTCAACTTCCAGAATTCCCCAGCCAGCCATTAGCAGCGTTGGAAGGAACCTTGTAGGTCAGTGGTCCCCAACCTTTTTTATGCTGCGGCCCGGTACCGGCATCAGCTGGGCGCTGCCATCTTGTTTTGATGAAAAAGTGCTTCCGGTGAGCTTTTTACCCGGAAAAGCTCATCGGAAGCACTTTTTCATCAAAACAAGATGGCGGCGCCCAGCAAACCAGCGGCCCGGTAGGATTTGTTCCACGGACCGGTACCGGTCCGCGGACCGGTGGTTGGGGACCCCTGTTGTAGGTAATTTAGTCCTCTCAGCCCAAGCAGGAGGCAAATGGCCGTCCAGTCTCTTCTTGAAAACCTCCAGGGATGAAGCTCCCACAGCTTCCGAAGGCAACTTCTGTTCCATGGGTTCATTGTTCTACACTGTCAGAAAGTTTCTCCATGTTTTCAGGTTGAATCTCTCCTTGTTCAGTTTCCATCCATTATTCCTTGTCTGGACATTGTGTGCCTTGGACAATAGTGTGACCCCTCCCTCTCTGTGGCATCCCTTCAAATATTGGAAGACTGCTATCATCCCCCACCCCACCCACCCCGGTCCTTCTCTTCACTAGACTAGCCATCAGTGGTGGGATTCAAATTTTTTTACTACCAGTTCTGTGGGCGTGGCTTGGTGGGTGTGGCAGGGTAAGGATCCTGTAAAATCTCCAGTCAGAGGCGGCATTTGCCGGTTCTCCGAACTACTCAAAATTTCCACTACCGGTTCTCCAGAACTGGTCAGAACCTGCTGAATACCACCCTCTGCTAGCCATGTCCAGTTCCTGCAACCGTTCATCATATGTTTTAGTTTCCACTCCCCTAATCATCCTGGTTGCTCTTCTCTGCACTTTTTCTAGAGTCTCAACATCTTTTTTATAGACCAAAACTGGATGCAGTACTCTAGGTGAGGTCTTACTAAGGCTTTATAGAGTGGTATTAGTACCTCACTTGATTGTATCTTTCTGTTAATGTAATGTAGGATTGTATTGCCTTTTTTGGCTGCTGCTGCAAACTGCTGGGTCATATTTAACCGGTTGTCCATGCTGGCTGGGGAATTCTGGGAGTTGTAGTCCAACCATCTTAAAGATGCCAAGGTTGAGAAACACTGGTACAGAGGCTTTGCATTTGGGGAGATTGCTGTTGGCCAATGGTCCCCAATCTTTTTAGCTTTGTGAAAAGCTAGTGATAGCGGTAGCAGGGAGGGGAGAGGGAATGATTCCACGTGCAAATGGAGATGCACACATTTGTACACACCTGCAACTCACACAGGTGGAGCTGCGCATACTTGTGTGCTCATCTGTCACTTGCCTGGCCCAGTTCCAACTGGGGCCCGCTATTGGGCCATAGCCCAGGGACTGGGGACCCCAGCTATAGGCCATTAAGAAACTGAGAACTGCTTTCAGTTTGGTGTAATCAAACCAGTATAACCAACATTATTGAGCCTGTCATCTGCACCTCTATTACTGTCCGGTTTGGCTCTGCAACCAGACACAGACTTCAATGGATAATTAGAACTGCAGAAAAAACAATTGCTACCAACCTGCCTTCCACTGAGGATCTGTATACTGCATGAGTCCAAAAGAGGGCTGTGAAATATATATACCAGACATAAACTGTTTCAACTTCTACCATCAAAATGGCGCTATAGGGCACTGCACACCAGAACAACTAGACACAAGGACGGTTTTTCCCCGAATGCCATCACTCTGTTAAACAACTAATTCCCACAACACTGTCGAACTATTTAGTAAGACTGTATTACCCATTATTCTTTTCATCTTTCCTATTACTTATCTCTTCCAACTTATAACTGTAACCGTGTTGCTTGTATCTTTACAATTTATATTGCTTTGCTTGTTCCCTAATATGGTTTGATTGCTTATTTGTAACTTATGACTATCACTAAGTGTTGTATCTTATGATTCTTGATGAATGTATTAAATTTTTTCTTTATGTACACTGAGAGCTTATGCACAAATGACATATTCCTTCTGTGTCCAATCACACTTGGCCAATAAAGAATTCTATTCTATTCTATTCTATTCTATTCTATTCTATTCTATTCTATTCTATTCTATTCTATTCTATTCTATTCCTCATGACCCAGAGAAGAACCATAAACTTTCCAGGGTCTTCCCCTTTCCCCAAAGTATCGTCATCCACACATGAAACTCAAACACGTGCAAAGAATAATGGTGGTAAATGTGCTGAGACACCAAGGAATGCAGATGTAGGGTGCAAGAAGCAGGGGGATGAAATTGGATTGTCTAAAAGATAGTATGGAACCCCTAAACAATAGGATTCAGACTACCCCCCCCCAATCAAAATGACATGGCTCAGAATGGCAGGTACTTTGAATCTTACTTTGTTTGTTTGTTAGATTTTTATTGCTGTTTATAAGTAACTCAAGATGGCAAACATTGTTGATATTCCTTCTTCCTCCTCATTCCCCCCACAATAACAACCTTATGAAATGGGCTGGGCTGAAAAGGAGTGATTGACCCAAAGTGACCCAACTGGCTTTCATATCTGATGCAGGACTAGAACCCACAATCTCCTGGTGATTGACCCAAAGTTACACCAGCCAGGTTTCACATCTAAGGAGGGACTAGAACTCCCAGTCTCCCAGTTTCTAGCCTGGTGCCTCAACCACTAGAACAAACGGCCTCTCTAAAATTAGATGTAAGTGGAATGTTTTCACCCAGATTTTGTTTCCAGGTTCCTCCACGAAAATGGACATGTGCAGCATCAGAGCATAGGCTCATATAATGACCTATCCTTTCTTAGAATGAATGAGCTGGAAGGGACCTTGGAGGTCTTCTAGTCCAGCCCCCTGCTCAACCAAGAGAACCTATACTCTTTCAGAGAAGTGACTGTCTAGAATCTTCTTAAAAACATCCAGTCTTAAACACTCAGAATTAAACATTTCCCACTGGCCAACCTGATTTTCCTGGCTAAGAGAACCGCTGACTTCTCCTGCTACTGTTTATCAGTAATTGTTTGACATATGTGCCCTCTGATCCAGGGGATGGCATATAATCAACAGCTGTTTTCAAATGTGGAGTGTTTGATGGATCTGGCAGGGTTTTCCATCCCTCAACTGTGTTCTGTTTAGCAAGAAGGGAATGGAAACAGGGCCAGAAGAAAAATACTATTTCCACAAGTTGTTGCTCAGAAAAAACATTGATTTTTCTCTTTTAGGCCTTGCAGAAATTTAATGAACTACATAAAATGGAGAGTTTGATCAACTACATCCATACATAAAACAGAACAATCATCACAGGGAAAAGCTTTGAGCAATTCTGAGCTTTGGTGATGGAACAGAGGTTTTTCAGCTGGAAAAGAGGCCAAGACCCGAAGTTTCTGAAGCAGCAAAGAGACAGGAAGATGCTGATTCAGTTCTGAAGAAGAACAGGAGCAGAACACAAAATGCAGGGATTTATTTATTCCAAACACTTGTCTGCTGCCTGAATCTTTAAGCACCTTGGAGCAAAATCACAGATTGCAATCAAAGACCAGAATCCTCATCTGAAATTAACATTTTTAAAGGAAAAAAAAAAAACTAACAGAAGCAAGTAATGGCCAACTTTGTACTAAATGCCCATCTCAGCAAAAATAGTTTGCACAGAGGTATCCCTGCCATGAAGAAAGTATCCACAACAAAGTAGGGTATAGATGGAAATTGCTAACCTTCACATATTGTTTTGCACAGGGCTCAGGACCCAAAAGAGTTGTATCCAGAATTTGTAGCATGTTCATTTCTAATTGATTTCTATTTTGTTTTTCTGACGTTCTTCAGAATCCCATTTCCAAATAGGATGTTTCTGGAATTAAACTGGGTTTGGATCTAAGTGACTTATTTAAAAAGTTATGGGAAACTCTTTTACTGTAACGGATTTGAGGGGGTGGGGGGAAAATCCCTAGATGGGGTTTCCTTTAATCCTGCATGGAAGAGGAAGATGTTGTTTCTGTTGTCCTCCAGTCATAGTATTGATCTGTGATATTGTATATTTGTTTTAAGATAGGAAAGGAATGCCTAGAGCTTAATAATTCATTTGAACATGAATCTGCTTTCTGTGAAAGGAAGTCAGAAGATGGGGGAAGACAAATGGTAGAAAGCAGAGGGATGGACAACAGGACACCAACACCACCACCTAGTTTTCTGCTGACTTTTTGTCCTGATACAAACACAGACATGAGATAAATCCAAAATTTAAAGCAAGACTAAGAAGGCAAGGATCTTTGCATGCACTAAATGGACCAAAAGCAGTGTTTTTCAAACAAGGCAACATTAAGATGTGTGGACTTCAAGTTGCAAAACTTTGAAAAACTCTGGTCTAGAACCTGTCTGGATACCAACTAGTTAATTATTGTCTGTGGATGTCCGTGTTCTGACCCAAACCCTTTCCCAATAAAACAAGCACAAGCTTCGCCAAAACTGTGCGAGTTTGCCAAGAATAACAGATAAGAAATATTTCACAACACAAGAGTCTTCAAATACCAAGTTAAGATACTGTAATGTCCACGAGGCTGAGTTTCAAAACATCTTTGCTTCCTACAAAGAACGTTCGCTTCACAGCTGGCTTTTATCTTCTTGAAGGAGGGGCAATTACCTTGCAGCCTTACTCCTGAGTCGCCCGTGTTGCTGCAAGTGCTCTTTCCTGCAAGCAACCCTGCACACAAGTGCACTTGGCACAAGCTCCTCGGGAACTTCCTCATCGCTGCTGCCAGCCCCCACAATCTTTGAAGGCAGCAGTCCACTCCCTAATGGTCCTGGCCCCTCATCTGAGTCCTCGCTGTGCTCAGCTGTCTGCATCTGCTGCCAGCTAACCACAACAGTCCCAAATGTGCTTTTTCAAAAGACAACTGAACTTTCTTTGTTTTTCCTTTTTTGCTTTCTCATCAAGAAGCTTCCTCAGTTCTGACTCTTCAGTTCTTCAGTCAGAACTGAAGAAGCTTCTTGGATGAGAAGCAAAACATCTTCAAGAAAAAATACAGGAAGCCCAGTTGCCTTTTTAAAAAAGCACCTTTGGGGCAACCATGACCTGGATGATTGAGAATTTCCACAGACATAATTGCCCATGGAGTCATCCTACAAATACTAAATAATTCGATCCTATCCATTCTTCCCCTTCTGGGCAGTTGGACTAAATGTAAATTATTCTCTACCCATCACTGCAAAATCATTACAGATACCCCATTGTATTTCCAATAGAGATACTTATTTATATCCACTTCCAGAAGGTTTAAGTCTATGAATGTGTTCAGTAGCATCTGCTAGGCAGACCAGCCTTCCTCAAAATGTGGACTTCCCAATATGAGAAAAAATGTTCCAAGGTGATTTCAAGAACTGGCATGTAAGACTCATAAATAATGGAGAGGCCAGCAATGACAAAAGCAGAGAGAGAGAGGGGAAAAAACAGAGTTAATTTACTTTAACTATACAAGAATATTAGAGAGAGTGTTTGTAAGGTCATTGACAAAAGCAGCAAAGGATGAAATTAATTACAGCTCTAAAATCAATGTGGTCTTGAATGGAGGATTTATTTAAAAATCTTTGACAGAATAAAACAAAGACAAACAATAGTTTTAAAAGGGGCAAAACACATATTTGGTGTTCGTGTTGTGTGCATAAGTACACATATACAAGCAGGCTTCACATTGGGCTATCGAGTCTAGCTTTGTGGCAACAAGAGATGGAAATGTGCATAGAAGTTAAAATAAGACAATCAAGGTTTTTAGAAGCTGGATTTTGTGCCTGAATGTCTGTACGGAATTGTAAAATATGCACCAGGTGTTAAAGAATAACAGAATAACAGAGTTGGAAGGGACCTTGGAGGTCTTCTAGTCCAACCCCCCCTGCTCAAGCAAGAAATCCTATAGCATTTCAGACAAATGGTTGTCCAATCACTTCTTAAAAATCTCCAGGGTTGGAGCATCCACAACTACTGGAGGCAAGTTGTTCCACAGATTAATCGTTAACTGTCAGGAAATTTCTCCTTAGTTCTAAGTTGCTTCTCTCCTTGACTAGTTTCCATTCATTGCTTCTTGTCCTGCCTTCAGAAGAATAGATTGACTCCCTCTTCTTTGTGGCAGTCCCTTAGACTTTGGAACACTGAAGAGAACACCAGAGTTTGGAAGGGACCTTGGAGGTCTTCTAGTCCAACTCCCTGAACAATCAGGAAACCCTACCATTCTGGTCAAATCGTTGTCCAATCTCTTCTGAAAAATCTCCAGTGATGGACCACCCACAACTTTTGAAAGCAAACCTTCCCACTAGTTAATTGTCCTCACTGTCAAGAAATTTCTCCTTAGTTCTAGGTTGCTTCTCTCCCTAATTAGCTTCCATCCATTGCTTCTTGTCCTGCCTTCAGGGGCTTTGGAGGACAGATTGATCCCCTCTACTTTGTGGCAGCCCCTTAGATACTGGATCCATGCTATCATGTCAGGGGTGGGATTCCATTTTTTTTTACTACCGGTTCAGTGGGCGTGGTGTGGAGGGCATGGCTTAGTGTGTATGGCAGGGGAAGGATCCTGTAAAATCCCATTCCCTCCCAACCCCACTAGCCTGCTTTCCAGCTCTGTTCTCCTGTGCAGGGCAACCAAAGAAGACCCAGCTGATCAGCCGGGACTCGGGAGGCAGAGAATAGATGGGGGTGGGGCCAGTCAGAGGTGGGATTTGCCGGTTCTCCAAATTACCCAAAATTTACCCTACTGGTTCTCCAGAATTGGTCAGTTGAATATACCACCTCTGTATCATATCACCCCTAGTCCTGTTCCTCATCATATTCTTAACTGGGTCAACAGGGGAAAAAATAGTATCTCATATAAATGCTGTAGAATAATCTAGATAACAATTGGTAATAGTTTGAATCTAAGAGAACCTCAAGACCATTTCAGGTTCCACCAGTTAACCACGTTCAGCATGCTAGCTCTTCATTTCCAAAAACTGAGAACAAATTTTGGAACAATGCTCTGAAAATGGAACTTCTTGGTGGGAGAGAGGGGTGGGTGGGAAAAGTTGAAGAAGAGGTAGGGTGAATTGAAACCTCCTTCCAAATTTCATCTGTGTTGCAGATTTCAAAGGGGCCACGGAGGTTTATTTTCACTTTTTTTTTTAATTCACCTCTCCTCTCCTCTCCTCTCCTCTCCTCTCCTCTCCTCTCCTCTCCTCTCCTCTAAACAGCCAGTCTGCAACAAGCTCCTATGATTCTTTGCAGGGCCTGGGAGGGCAGAAAAGATTGCCACTACTCAATAGACCAGGTCACTTGGAATCATATTCTGCAGGTGCCCGAGGTGGAGTTGAATGCTTGAGAAAAATAATTGCACAGCCACAACGTTCCAATATTACTTTACACATTCCAAGAAGCCAAATCTCTATCCCAAGGCTTTCAGATATAGAAATAAGACACACAATTTTCACCTGACCGGAAGGTGCTTTCTACTTTCTTTAGCTGAATTTGTTCTTTGTTGTTTCCATTTAAGTAGGGTCGCTAAAGATGGGACTGGCTGAGTTTACACAACTAGGTCAGTCACAAGAGTTAGTCAACGTGTCCATCTAACATGCTATGTTTGATTAGCATTTCCTTGGTTTGTTTTGAGGAGTTTTGACATTACTTAGTGTCTTGTACAACCCACCGTAACCTGGTTCATTTATTGTTCAGTTTATTATGTGAAGCCAGAAAATGGGCTACAAGAATCAAGCCACCCAGAGTCACTGTAATTAGTGAGATGGGTGATATAGAAAACAAACAAGCAAACAAATAATAAAGATTAGGCAAAAGGACTAGAAAAACTCCAAAGTTCTTTCCAAATCTGTTATTTTGTTATTCTGTTATGTACTACTCTTTTGAATGTGCTGCTCTTCCAAAATCTTCTCTAAGTACCCCTCTATGCAATTATAAGGATTTTTAAGACTGTAAATAAAAATATAGCAATAAAATAAGGAAGGGTAAGACAGAGAAAATATGACCTATGTCAGAACTGGGCAACCTATAGGGTAATGCGAACTTCTAAGTGAACTAAACCATTAATTAGGAAGAGCCATAGAGAATTATGCTGGTTGCAGAACTGCGGAGTGGGATGAGTATGTAATATTTTTGCCTCCAAAGAGAAAGAGAAATCCCGGTGGAAGTCAATCAGTAGTGGAAAATGTTTAAGTGAAGTTTTCTAGGGGAGAAAGGAAACATTAGCAGTTGGATAACCCACTGTGTTGGGAAGCAGAAAATTGCACAGCACAAACCCGATTGCTTTTTTGATGGAATTGCAAAATTAGTGGTTCAAAGAGGTGCAGTGGTTTTAATGCCTTTAGATTTCAGATTTGATGGCAACTTGCAAAATCTGGGTAGGTATAATTTGGGCTGGCTTGGAGGTGAGCCCAGGTGCATGGCCTGAGTAGCATCTGATGTGCAAGAGGAAAGAACAGTGACGTTGGAAAATGATTTCTCACGGATGCTATGATGGCTTATATTCTGTGTCCTATTTAACATCTGCATAGATGATTGCAATGTGACAGACCTCCACATGTTAATTGTCTTCTCAGCTGATATTAAACACCAAAATGGCAGAGTGGTAATTCAAAGGGACAGGAAGGTGTTAGAAATAGAAAGGCTGCCTATTACAAGACTTGTTTGAAAATAGTCAGGAAGAAAGGAGGAAAAGTATTTTGAGGTTCATTGTTTCCTAGATAGAAAAAAAAAGAATGTGAAGAAAAGTGATGTGGGCAGAAATGGGTACATTGACAGACCTCAGCATTGCTTTCTCTGTGTGACGTTTTGATTTCATTGGACAACTGGACTGTTGTTCTTGGAATGGAGTGAAATTTGCTGAGCAAATGCTATATATTAAGAAGAGAAGGGACATTCTGTAATGTTAGCATGATGCTTGGCTTAGATTTAAAAGCCTTCTCCAGACAATCGGTTCAGCTTCCTGGCAAGAGCAGCTTGTTACTCTATTTCAACATATTGTAAGACAGGGGTCTCCAACCTTGGCAACTTTAAGCCTGGAGGACTTCAACTCCCAGAATTCCCCAGCCAGCTGGCTGGGGAATTCTGGGAGTTGAAGTCCTCCAGGCTTAAAGTTGCCAAGGTTGGAGACCCCTGTTGTAAGACAAGAGAGAGAGAGAGAGAGAGAGAGAGAGAAGGAGGGATGGAGGGGAAGGGGAAGGAGGGAGAGAAGGGAGTTAAGAAGGAAGAAAGGAAGGGAGAAAGTCAAAAAGGTGTGTGTGTGACAGAGATTGTGAGAAAGGGAAGGGGAAGGGAGGTGGAAGGAGGGAAAGGGGAAAGGGGAAGAGGAAAGGAGAGAGAGAGAGAAGTAGGGAGGGAGAGAGGAAGGAAGAATAGGAGTAGATATGATCCTTATTATTTGATGGCCTTGGCAATGCCTTCTTCAACCTACAAGAGATAATTCCCAAAAGAAAATGGGCTTCAAAAATAATAATAATAAAAGAATAATAATCCCAATTCCTCTATCCTTGCTATATCTAAACAAAGCCCTAACTGGAGCAATCTCTTGGTAGAATGATTTCTGCCATGTTGTCTTTTACATTAGTATTCTCCTTCCAAAGGTTCAGAATAGCTGATGCACTATCCCAATTTAATTCTCACATTCGTTCTGCAGTGCAGTGTGCATTAGACAGAGAAAATACCAAGTGGCCCTAAGTCTTCCCAAGAAATTTCATTCCTGAGCAGGGAATTGAGCTGGAGAAGGTTTCAATAACTAATCCACTGTATTCTGCACTTTCTGATTCCCACACGTATGGAAACTCTGGCCCTTTAGTTGTGTAGTTCTAGACATGTTCTGCTAAACACACAGATATTAAATGATGCGGCAGCATTTTTCAATTTGCAAAGGGATTCTAGGCATTGATGGCAAAAGTTATATAAGGTCCTTAAAAACTGAATGCATGGAAGTTTAAAAGAAAACAGATTTCATGTGGGAATGTCAAGACTTGGTTCTGTCTCTGTCTCCATTTCTACATCTCTCTCTCTTTCTCACCATTACAAAGTTGGTAGGTTGTAACTGTATGCTTGGCAAACAACTTACCATAATGTAAAGAAGATAATACTTCTTGTGGGGAGACTTTTTGACCATATTTTGTATTTGAAGTTCAGGAAAAAAGAACCACACTATCTGTCAAAATGAATGCGTATTTTTGGACCAGGAATTATTTTTATGCTTATCCTAACAACATCATATTCCCCAGGGAACATCTCATTGAGTAGAAGCTAAAAATGACTCAAGCTGAAAAGATGCAGTACTCCCAGATATCTAAAGCTTTTCCACTGTTTAAATGGATAAGCACCACAATGATTAAAATTGCAGTCCTGCGTAGTCTCATCTAGAAGTAAGCTCTTAAATGCAGTAGGGCTTACTACTGGGATAAATTATGCTGGATTTCACTGCAAATCTTCATTTAAAAGAAACCATAGGAAAGTATAGTGAAAAATCATATGCTTTGAAAGGTAGTGAGCCGTTGCTTATGTAAACAAACAAAAAAGTTTGAGTTGACTCTGAGATCAAGAAAGTTAAAAAAAGGTTTTGGTATGATAATAGATACATGTTAGAAACTTTATCAGAAGAATGGGATTTCATGAGGAACTAGTATAGAACAAAGAGGTGGAAAGAAAAACAGCATATTTTACAGTAAGTAGCTGCATATATTACACTGTCAAATATAAGACTTGAAAACTAATAAAGGTTCTAGGAGGTGCTCAAGCTTGGAGTTTCATTCAAGTTAAGTTTGGACCTTGCTGGGCTCAAGGTAAAGTGATCAATCAGCCTGATAAATGCCTCTGAGTAGATGCAAGGGGGTAAAGGGAGTCAGTCAGGATGGTAAAAACATGTAAATGGTGTTAAATGCCAAAATGAACTTAAATTGGTTACATTAGTGAGTAGTGAGAGAGGTTTCAATGACCATCTGATCCGTTATTAGTAAGAGTTCACTTGGTCTGAAATTAACTGAATTTCAGAACCCCGGAGAGCTCCAACTGCACAGACTGCAACTCTATTACACCATTGTCCCCCCTCCAACACGTGAGATTTAAAAGAGAAAAAGACAAATTAATCACTTCCCTAACCTAAAATCTTTTCAACAATCCCATGTATCATTGGGAAAGCACAGTGGAGGAGAAATTGCACAGCTCTGCAGGAAGAATCAATTCCAGGAAGATGTCTATGGAAATTCTGGTTCAAGATTCATAGTCGGGGGGGATGAAAATTTGGCCTTGGAAGTGGGGAAGGATAATTGAACAGCAAAGGGAGGAGTTTCAGAAAAGATTACTTCCTCCTGAGAAAATCAAAATGGCTTGACTTTGTTCAGTACATGAAGGATAGAGAACTTTGATAGGTTTTCAAGCTTCTGTTATTCCACCTTACTACAATAAACATCCTTCCTGTAATTCCTGCATATCTTGTTTCTTGGCCATTTCTACCTCAAGTGATACACACAAGTTTTCAACATAAAGTTTAGTTTTGCATCAGACTCCTGATTTTACTTCTCAGCTGATAATATAACTATTCTTGACTCAGCTGTCTGTGGATTCCTCTCCTCTATGTTGGCTTTGTTTAGGGCAGTGGTTCACAACTTTGGCGAGTTTAAAATGTCTGGACTTCAGTTCCAAGAATTCTACCCCAAACTGTTTCTGAATAAAAACATTAACCTCACAGTGGAGTTGGTAGATAGTGTAGGCATAAAGCTGAAGAAGCTGTAAGCAACAGACAAGGATCACATTTCAAAACAAAGTGAAAATGTAAGCCAAAAGCAAAGTACACCGAGTAATATCTTTGAGAAACACCAGTCTGATCAGGAGATGTTTATATCAAGATGTTGCTTCTGCATTGTTGTATTAAAACTGAAAACTTATAAAGTCAGAGATATGCTGGCACTTAGTTCATACTCCAACCGTTAATTATGGAAAAATTAAGAATAAGCATGATTGCAAACAGATTTTACTCCTAAGGAACTGCCTTCTCCTAATAGGACCTATTCTTCAGTATGCACAATGACTTTGGGTCTCCACCCACAGAATAGCTTGGTGGAAATTCATCCAGTCTTTATCTGAGAATCTCAATATCAGAGAATGAAGGTTTCTAAGACTTTTGAGTCTCCTTTTTTTTTTTTTTCCAGGCAAGGGAGAATGAGAACAAAGATCATCCTGGGCTTTAGTTTCATCCTGTTGTATGACAGTCCTTGAGTTTCATTTAGTTGCTCATGGATGATGCTATCTATTCGGCATTGCTTGGACATGTGTGCTGGGTTTGAAATGATTCCAACAGAAAAAAAGTAGAAAGGCATGAAAGGGTGCTACATATTAGCTCTAGTAAGAAGCATTTGGGTTAGTGGGACCTGGTTTCCAGCAACCATTCCTTATATGTTTTCAGGGACTGGAGGGTAAAACATATAAAGAACAGTTGCTGGAATTGGGTATGCCTATTTAATGAAAAGAAGAACTAGGGGAGACATGATAGTAGCATTCCAATATCTCAGGGGCTGCCACAAAGAAGAGGCAGTCAATCTATTCTCCAAAGCCCCTGAAGGCAGGACAAGAAGCAATGGGTGGAAACTAATCAAGGAGAGAAGCAATCTGGAATTAAGGAGAAATTTCCTGACAGTTAGAACAATTCATCAGTGGAACAATTTGCCTCCAGAAGTTGTGAATGCTCCAAAGTTGGAAGTTTTTAAGAAGAGATTGGACACCATTTGTCTGAAATAAAACAGGGTTTCCTGGTTGAGCAAGGGGTTGGACTAGAAGACCTCTAAGGTCCCTTCCAACTCTGTTATTCTAATTCTAATTCTGGGATAAGAGATCTCTCTCCCTCATCCCCTCTTTCAATACCTGGACCAAGGAAGTCTTAGTATTAACAATGAATAAGGTGGGAAAAAATTCTGGACAGCTTCTACATCCAAGTATGAGCATTCACAGCCATGGATATTTCAAAGGAGATTTTTTATTTTATTATACAATGCCTCCTGCTGTCAAATAGGCAACATTCATTTGTAAAACTCGGGGTGGGGGTGGGGGGAAGGAATGCACGGCTCAGAGAGTTGCTCTGCAAAGCCTGTATTCCTTCCACCATCACCACTACCAAGCACAGCAAGTTGCCAGCTGAACATAGCAATGATTGCTGGCATGATAAGGAAGCTCATTTTTAACATCTTAAGTTGCCAACTTTGACAGGTGGCTGCTGTGGAAATTTGGCAGAAGTCCAAGAAGGAAGAATCAATGTGGAGTTAGACCAAAGGAGATAGGACAACAGTTGGTTTCTGCCACATCTCCAGATTCCTTTTCTCTTTGCACAGCAGGCTGGTTGACTTCCATCACACTCTCAGGGCTGTTTGCAGTCCTGCCAGGGATTCATTGCAGCTCATATGTTAATGAAATCAAATCCAAATCTGTCATCTCATTGACAAATTTCTTCCTAATAATTCTTATTAGGATGTTATTTGAATGTGCCCAGGCTGGACCTGTTATTGCTAGAGGTAGGATGATATGCTTAGTGTTGCATGCAATGAGAAGGAAAGATACAGAGTCTTTTTAATCATGAGAAGGGAAGTCTTCATTAGCTTCTCCTGCCTGGAGCAAGGATTGCAAAGAGAGAGAAAGAAAGAGAGAGAGAGATGGCACTAAGTAGGAATGAATGACTTATTTTGTTAAGCATGCTGGAGAAAGTACAGGCTGGAACCCTTCTGGGGTGTTAGACAACCTATTGTCAGGTCAACTTATTTTTCAGAGCACCAGAAGGCAGGACAGGAAGCAACGGATGGAAACTAATCAAGGAGAGAAGCAACCTGGAATTGCGGAGAAACTTCCTAGCAGTGAGGACAATTAACCAGTGGAACAGCTTCCCACCAGAAGTTTTGGATGCTTCATCACTGGAGGTTTTTAAGAAGAGACTGGACAGCCACTTATCTGAAATAGCATGGATCTCCTGCTTGAGCATGGGGTTAAACTACAAGACCTCTAAGGTCCCTTCTAGCTTTATTCTGATTCGATGCAAAGATATTGCCCTTGCCCTTTTCGCACTGAAAGTCTTTATAACTTGATATATTCATTTTATTTCCAATGAAAAGGAAGGTTCCTGGCCAGTGTCAAATGGAACTAAAAAAGCTTTGGGAAGTTGTTGGATCTCTTTGTGTGATTTTAGATGCTGCTGTCTTAACATATCTGGATAAAACTGGTTTAAGATGTAACAATGTGTGTGTTGGTGTTAATTACCCAGAGTCACTTAGGTGAGATGGACAGTGTAGAAATTTAATAAATAAACAACCATCCATTGGGATTACTGGATATTGCGGTAGAGAAAGGAAGAAAAAGATGACTTGTGGCTTCACGAGTCTTGATAAATGGAAGATTGGAAACCAGTTTATTACCAAGTCAGACTGTTGTTTCATTTATCCCTGAGTTGTCCATTCTGGTAGAAGTTAGGTGAAGGAGCTGAAGATTGGACTGAGAATGTTCTACATGCGAAACATGTGCTCCCTCATTGCACCACGGGAGAGTTATAAATAAAACAAATTATTTAAATTTAAATGCGAAGTTGGGCTCAGATTGAAAGGTAGTAAATTGGGAATGTATCATACCAGAATTAATAAAGGAGTATATAAAACACTACAGTCATAAAATAAGCTATTTTATGAAACTTTAAGTTGGCTATTTAAACTCTGGTAAGCCTGGTATTGGTATCCATTTGGATTTTAGCTTTGAGAAGCACAAAATCCAGCTGTGTGATTCTTCTTCTTACTAAGAGTTTTGAAATGCAAAACAAAAGGATGGTTTAGAATTTGGTGGAGCAACTGAGAGAGAGAATTATAATCGATGGAGAGCTCCTTATTCTGCTTTCAAATACATTTCAAGAATTAGGATTGCATATCTGTATCATTTCAAATCAATTTTCCCCAAGCTATGAGGATTCCCTCTCAAACTGGGTCTTTCCTTGGCCACCTTTCCAACCAAAATGAATAAATATCAATTTGTTTATTAAATATTTATGTCGCCTATCTCTCCTATAAGCAATAAGAATCAATAAGAGAGCAAGTTTGGTCTAATGGTTAAGGCAGCAGACTAGAAAGTGGGAGACTGTGAGTAAGTCCCATCTTAGACAGGACATCTAGCTTGGTGATCTTGAGCCAATCACCAGGAGATCACCAGGAGATGGGAATCTAGTCCGTGAAAGCCAGTTGAAAGTTCTAGTCCTACCTTACCCATGAAAGCTGGTTGAAAGACTTTGAGCCAATCACCAGGAGACGGTGAGTTCTAGTCCTGTCTTACCCATGAAAGCCGGTTGAAAGACTTTGAGCCAATCACCAGGAGACGGTGAGTTCTAGTCTTGTCTTACCCATGAAAGCCGGTTGAAAGACTTTGAGCCAATCACCAGGAGATGGTGAGTTCTAGTGTCATCTTAGCCATTGGGCCAGTCACTCTCTCTCAGCCCAACTCATCTCACAGGGTTTTTGTTGTAAGAAAAATAGGAGGAGGAAGTTGTGTTGGATATGTTCACCTTCTTGAATTATTTTGCAAAAATGATAAAGGTGGGATACACAATAATAAATAAATAGAATAATAAATATAAATAAAAGATGGTTGAGAAATTGAATCGATAATAGAGGTGTGCCTACAGGAATGGAGAGAAAAACCAAACATGCTTAAAACATGCTTTCTTCTTCTCCTTCTCTTTTGCTTTTCTACTCTCTGCTTATAGCTGGACAGTTTTACTGTGGATGTCTTATATTAGTCATTTATAATGTAGCCCCAGCCCGGGACAAAGCAAATCTGGCATTGGAATGCAGAACGCCAAATGGTAGGAAGAATAGGAAAATTGTTCCTTGTAGCTTCAAGTCTTGGCAAGTATTTTGGTTTGGATTCAGTTTTTAACCCAACTTTTTTTTAAACACCCCCACTAGCAGTGCCCATTATTGTATAAATACATTTATGCTATAGCTGTTCAACAGAAGAACTTCCTGACATATCTGGAGTAGAGAGCAAGCAATGGAGCATCACAAACTGATAGGCAGAGGTCTCTGCTCTTGTTTTCTGTGACATACTTTTATTTATATTTTATTTGCTAAATTTATTCACTGCCTATCTGTACTGTCTAGGCAGCTTACGATAAAAAGGAAGAAGTGAAAAGATGGTAAACAGAACAGAAATAACAGAGCAATAGCACGGACAATGAAAAAGAATGCAACAAGAATACATCAATACGATAACCAAAAAAAGATGGATAACCAAAAAAGTGGAGAAGAAGGGGGGAGAAGTGGATTCTGCCATCAGTCCAGCAGTCACCTCCAACATGGAACTCCCCCCACTTGAATCCCAGCCCAACCGGCAGAGCCTAGTCTTTAGGCTTGATCATATTTTTATTTACACTATATTTTTAATCTATGACATCATTGGTTTCCATAGCAAACATGGTAGATTAGCTATTTGACATACTTAGCAGTTTGAGGGCTGAGTAGCAAATTCCTTGAATGAGTCAACTCTCCCCATGACCCAGTCTAGGTCTACTAATCTTTATAATAGAACAGTGTCCTTTGGGCCAGAGGATGGAAATTAACTATGGAAAAACAAGATGGGAGCTCCATTTTAAGGAGTGAGTGTCATAAGGAAAACATTATTTTAGTTAAAGCAGAGTGATATTCATACTCTCCAGTCAGGGGTCCCCAATCCCTGGGCCGAGGACCAGTACCGGGTTGCAGCATCCCAGAAACTGGGCCATGCAAACAAGCAGCTTTATCTGTGGGATGCAGTCAGCACACAAAACCATGCTCCCTCCAGTCCACAGGAAAGCCTTTCTCCAAGATTGGGGGCTGCTGCATTAAGTATCTTCTCTCTCTGGATATTCTAAAAATTACAATTTTGGGAAGCTGAAGTTCAAATGGCCACCAAATGAGAAGAGAGGACTCACTGGAAAAGACCTCGATGTTGGGAATACTGAAGGCAAAAGGAGAAGGGAA
The DNA here is from genome assembly GCF_049901735.1 of Notechis scutatus. NCBI lineage: Eukaryota > Metazoa > Chordata > Lepidosauria > Squamata > Elapidae > Notechis > Notechis scutatus. The sequence continues at coordinate 17,194,442 of NC_142015.1, forward strand.
CAGCAGAGGATGAGATGATTAGAGACAGTGTGATTGATGCAATGAACTTGAATTTGGGAAAACTCTGGAGATGATGGAGGATGGGAGGCACCTGATATGCTATGGTCCATGGGGTTGCAAAGAGTTGGACATGACTTAGTGACTGACCAACAACAAAAAACACTTTTTGGAGGTTTGGGGAGGGCAGAGGTGGGTGCCATCGGTGGCATTCCGTGATCTCAGCATCTCATGTTTTGCACTGCAAAGAGGTAGCAAAATTGTTGAACTGTAACTCAAGGTGAATTGTCCATTTCGATCAGAAGCATCTTTTGTTTTTTTTACTGCTATGGGAGATACCATTAGAGATAGCCCCAGGCATTCAACTATCCTGAATGATCTCTGAGAGATAGTTGGAATTGTGTGTAATTTCAGGTCACCCAACTCTGCTTGAAGCTCTAGTGGGTTTGACAGTAATGAGCTGACCAGTAAACTTTCCCAGTTGAAAGTCTTGGTGTGGACATCCATCTTGCAACCGAACATGCATCTCAGTTGTTCGTGCTTAAATAAATGAGGGTGGTGACAAGTCATGCACTGCTCAACATCCTTTGGGTCATGTCAATTTCTCCATCAAGGAGTAGGAAACCTTACTTTTCATCAGAGCCTGCAGGCTATTTGCCAAACAGCAATAGTCAATCCTTCCTGTTTCTCTTGTCTGCATTAATAAAGTTGCACTCTGTGATTTTAACAGCTCTGAATGATGTGTTAAATTTTGAAACAGCATACCTCTCTGTCATAGGCTTTCATACACTAAAAAACATATGCCTCCACTCATTATTGTTGCGAGTGAGGGATAGCAATGGATTAAGGGAAGCCAGAAATGAATCCTTACCATTAACTGCTTGATTGCTGGGTGTTCTTCACTTTCTCTGCTTGAGGCAGATTCTTTGTGAACAATCTCAACTCGGATATCATTCTTGGCTGAAACGACTCCTTTCAGATCTAAGCAAAAGAATAAAGAATTGACCGTTAGTAAAAATAACAGGAATGCTCACTGATCCAGAGATCTGACCAACAATTAGGGTTCCCCCCCCCAAGAATGCTTTATACAGAGGCACCTTGGTACTCAACTGCTTTGAAACTCATCTAATTTGGTACTCAATGCATTTTGATGTGAGAACTTTGTCCTGGTATTCATCGTTTGTTTAGTACTAAACACCCAAGCTAAAATTTGTCAGTGTTGGCTGCTTGTGACCCTACTACATTATTCCTTATGAGAAAAATTTGTTTGATATTGATGGTTTCTGGTTCTCATCGCACTTCCTAGAACCAAGTAAGGATGAGTATCAAGGTGCCACTATATATCCTTATCTTCCTGGAACCTCAGAAAGTACATGAAGGAATCTTCTAGGATATTCATTAGATGTATACAAGACACAGGGTTGCTGCTATTTATTATTATTCGACTTTCATTGGATAGTATTGAGAGGGTTTGAAACTTAAATCTTCTGAAACTTAGCATTTAACTCTGCTTACAATGACCTAGGATTGTGAGCCAGATGTCCAGACATATGGAAGGTCACCATTGATACCAGAAGAGCCTTTCCATGCTACAGATGTCCTAACATAATCCTCCTTTCCTAGTCAGCAGAATTAAAACACTGGAAATCCGTGAACTGAACATTCTCTTTGGTAAATGAACTATCACATCATCTAAGTAATAAACCCCACGAACACACAAGTAGGTTTTTGGATCTTTTCCAAGGGATCAGCCTTAGAAGAGGAAGAGAGGGGGCTGTTTTTACACACAGTGGAGTCCAGAGAAGGGCAGTGAGATTTAGAGACCTGTTTCTTCTTCACCTCCCCACCCCAGGATCCCGAGTCATCTAGTAATCTTTGAAGAGACTTATTTTGAAAAATTAAACCCAAGATAACAAGCAGCAGGCTTGAGAGGAAAGGAAACACTTTCCTCTATGCATACCTAAGATTAAAAGACTGACAGGAAGTACGGTAAGTCTAAAGAGCCACAAGCTTTGAAAAAAACATTGAAGAGGCGGGCTGCTATTTATAATTGGCCCTTGAATAAACATATTAAAAGGGAGATTATTTATTGATTGATTTATGTCCTGCCTTTCCAATAAATAGTCCTGGAATTAGTTTGCAATAAATAAATAAAGCTCACCCAAACAAAAATCCCCTGGTAAAACCTCCCCAGTAAAGCCAAATTTGACACCTAGCAAAGATCTACCTAACATTAAAATGCATTTATTTGACCACTTGGAGCAGATAAAAATCAAATCATTTTTGGGGGTCAAACACAACTCTTTCCCCTACAATCATTAATCCCACAAAGTTTTGGAAGAATTTTAAACAGTTAGAATGATATAAAACCCATACAGAAGGATAGTCTTTATGACTCTTAATGTAAGCAAGATAAATCAAATAGTGTCAGGTGTGAACAACCAGATTCACCCATAAATAATTCAATTAGCTGATTTATTGCTCATGCCTATACACATAAATCTTCTCAAAGTGATGGCTTGCACCTGGGTAAAACTAGATAAGGTTCAATGGCATTCAAGAGGGGCCAGATTTCACCTTCTTGTGCCTATATGAGGACTTCAGATTAGATCCCTGTTTGACTCCTCCCCCTGGCTCTGCCGGTCTCTCTCTAACATTGGATTTTCTGTCCAGGAGATGTCAGAAAACATATTTTTATGAGGTTAAGTCAAGCACTCAAGATGTGTTGTGATTCAAGTTGGCAGTCGAGTCAGATGAGTCAGAGGAGATGGAGGGGCTGCCTTGGTCTCCATCAAACCTTGCAGAAGGCTCTGAGGAGCAGGAGGTCTCAGAGCCAGATGCAGAGCAGGGCCCATCTACTCACACTCAGGTGGAGAGACAGCTGTTTTGGGGCCTGAGCTGAGCAAGAGGAACATCTGGGGCCTGTCCCAGATGTGTGTATGCACAGAGAAATGTGGAGAGGAGAGGAATGCAGGACTGAAGGCCAGCTATTTAGGAAAAGAAGGAGAGGTTAACAAGCCCCTCCCTGGCTGGGATATAAGGAGGAGGGTTGTGGGAGGCGTGGTTGTTGGAGACAACCGTTCATGCTCCAGAAGAGTTCCCTCTGGCAGATTCCTTGCCAGGATTTCTTTGCCACTACCCAGGTTGGTCAGGACTCTTTGTGTAGGCATTGAAGTGCTAATTGAGGCTCCCTGTGTGAATCACCTAAGGATGTGTGACCTTGAGCATTGTCAGTGGATGCCATGGATTCCTGCCTTTCTAAATAAAAAGGGTTTTCTCCTCACGAGTAGGCTGTTGAGTGGGGCTTGTGAAGGCTGGGTCAGAACATCAGATTCCCTCCTTCCAAGGTTAGTAAAATGTGGACCCAGGTTGTTGGGGAAAATATGCTGATATTGTAGTGGTTTGCCGGCAGCCAGTGCAGACAGCAGCAGGGTGGACTGTGGGGAAGAAGGGGACCAGTTAGGAAGTCAGAGAGGACTCGGACGAGGGCCCTGTGTCTGATGCAGAGATGGGGCCAGGACCATCTGGGAGTGGGCTGCTGCCTTCGGAGCCTCAGAGTCTGGCAGCAGTGAGGCAGAGGACCAGGGGAACCTGTTCCCAATGCACGTGTGTACAGAGCTGCTAGAAGGCGAGAGCAGCTGAGACAAAAGGGATGACTTGGGAGTAAGGTTTGGAGGTGTTTGCCCCTCCTCTAAGGTATAAAGGAAGGGCAAAGGTAGAGAAACCTTTGCAGGAAGCAATGTCATTCTCTCTGTTCAGATTAAACCTTGAAGCTCTGTGTGGACTTTGTAGTTTGGCTGGTTTTTTTACAATTCATTTGGCACTCTCGTTGTTGGCTCATGAAGGCTGGGTCAGAACAAGGTGCATCAGAACCAGGGGATCCTTCACATTGAATTCAATCAGATAGTCCAATAAAAGACATTTGCAGCGTTGTTCAGATGCCATTTGAAAGTTTTTATGTTTGGATTTCCATAGTGTCAATTCAGATATTGGTTGAACCACTACTTGGAGAAACCAATTGAGATAGGATCTTGGTATGGATGTTACTCTTGAGGATTCCCCTCCCCCTTATACTCAAGTACTCTTGTATCTTTCAGTTCTCTGTCTTTAACATCTCTGGCTTGTACATGGTAAGTGGGAACACGGTCTTAAAATGGAACCCAGCTGTTGTGACCACTGGCCTTTCTTTCACCACTTTGCTGATGGTTTCTTGAAGTTTTGCTTCCTTCTTTTTCAAAAGGTCCATTGCAGTAGCATTGCTCATATATTTGTAGACAAAATGCAAACTTTGGATCAAGATGGCATTGTTCTTTTATGAATCTTGCTGACCTAACGCTTTATATGTTGATAGCAATAGCACTTAGACTTATAAACTGCTTCACAGTGCTTTCCAGCCCTCTCTAAGCAGTTTACAGAGTCAGCCTATTGGCCCCAACAATCTGTGTCCTCATTTTACCTACCTTGGAAGGATGGAAGGCTGACTCAACCTTGAGCCAGTGGGAATCAAACTCCTGGCAGTGGGCAGAGTTAGCCTCCAATACTGTATTCTAACCACTGCACCACCATGGAAGGAAGGAAGGAAGGAAGGAAGGAAGGAAGGAAGGAAGGAAGGAAGGAAGGAAGGAAGGAAGGAAGGAAGGAAGGAAGGGGAAAGGGAAAAGGGAGGGAGAGAATGAAGGGAGGGAAGGAAGCAATAGCACTTTTATATACCACTTCATAGTGCTTTCCAGCCCTCTCTAAGTGGTTTTACAGTGTCAGCCTATTGCTCCCAACAATCTGGGTCCTCATTTTGCCCACCTCGGAAGGATGGAAGGCTGACTCAACCTTGAGCCAGTGAGAATCAAACTCCTGGCAGTGGGCAGAGTTAGCCTCCAATACTGTATTCTAACCACTGCACCACCATAAAAGGAGAGAAGGAAGGAAGGAAGGAAGGAAGGAAGGAAGGAAGGAAGGAAGGAAGGAAGGAAGGAAGGAAGGAAGGAAGGAAGGAAGGAAGGAAGGAAGGAGAAAAGGGAAAAGGGAGGGAGAGAATGAAGGGAGGGAAGGAAGCAATAGCACTTTTATATACCGCTTCATAGTGCTTTCCAGCCCTCTCTAAGTGGTTTTACAGTGTCAGCCTATTGCTTCCAACAATCTGGGTCCTCATTTTGCCCACCTCGGAAGGATGGAAGACTCAACCTTGAGTCAACCTTGAGTCTGGTGAGATTTGAACTGCCAAATTGCAGGCAGCCGGCAGTCAACAGAAAGTAGCCTGCAGTACTGCATTCAAACCACTGCACCACCACGGCGCAGATAGAATCATTTGGAGCTAATACAGGTACTCCTCAACCTACAACCACAATTGAGCCCAACATTTATCTTGCTAAGTGAGACAAGTGTTAAATGAGTTTTGCCCCATTTTACCACCTTCCTTGCCACTGCAGTTTTTAATGGGCATCTGGCTTCTCCACTGACTCTGCTTGTCAGAAGTTTGCTAAGGTGGATCACTTGACCCCAGGACACTGCAACCATCATAAATATGACTCAATTGCCCAAGGGTCTGAATTTTGACCATGTGACCACAGGGGATGCTGCAATGGTGATAAGTGTGAAAAACATAAGACATAAGTCACTTTTTTCAGTGCCATTGTAACTTTGAACCATCATTAAATGAAGTGTTGTAAGTCAAGGCCTACCTGTACTTTGCCAGACAGGACCATGAAACAGCAAAGGAAGTAAAATATTGCAGATTTTTTTTAATGAGTCTGTTGGGTTAAAAATCTCAGGGGCCCCGAGTATTTCAACCAAGCAGTTATTTTAAAAAAATTCCTATCTTTTAGTTACTAATTTGGGAGCAGCAAGGTGAGAGAGAAATCCAACCTATGTCTCAAACCCAATCCTTGGGGAAATTCTTCTACACATCTGCTCAACTGAATGTGAAGGGAGAGAGTCGTGCAGGAGAATTTTCAATGAGATTGGGAGGGAAAGTCTTTTATTCTTACCAGGATCTCTTCTCCTTTGGGCATTGTAGGAGAGCTGTGTTAATCAGAAATCTAAAGGAATCTGGAACCACCTAATCACCATCTTCCGAACAACAGATTTTATGAAAAAGGTTCCAAAAGTAGAGCTCACTTCACCAGATTCTGGTAGGGTTCTCTGAGATGGGTCTATGACATTTCGCCATGGCCAATTCTCCACGGCCAACTTGCCACAGCCAACTTGCTGCAGGACAAGTCACCATGGCCATCTCACCATGGGAAAACTTGCTGCAGGACAACAGTTACACTAATATCAAAGATAATCAGTGGCAAGAATCAGTGGAACAACTTGCCTCCAGAGGTTGTGAATGCTTCAACACTGAAAGTTTTAAAGAAGAGGTTGGACATCCATTTGTCTGAAGTGGTGAAGAGTTTTCTGCCTAAGCAGGGGGTTGGACTAGAAGACCTCCAAGGTCCCTTCCAACTCTGTTATCCTATTCTATTCTATCCTATCCTATGCACCAAGACAAATTCCTTGGCCAATAAAGAATTCTATCTATCTATCTATCTATCCTATCCTATTCTAAAGACGTAGTGGAACAGAATCATTTAAGAAAGGATGCAAAAGGAAGGACAGAATGAAAGGTGAATGTCATAAAATTGAAATAAATTTTATTTATTTTAAATAATTAAATAGAATTGTTAAATTGTCCTGCAGAGAGTTGTCCCATGACAAGTTGGCTGTGGCAAGTTGTCCTGCGGTGAGTTAGCCAGGGCAAGTTGGCTATGGTGTGTTGGTTGCAGCTATGGTGTGTTGGCTTTGGCAAGTTGTTCCATTCCTCTCTGGAGATGACTCCTGGTGTCTTTTTGGAATAATCTGCTCAGGGTTGAGTTGTGAGGCTGAAGCAAGTTGGGACAAAGATAAATGAGGGAAAAGGACTACCATTGTTTTGGGGGAGGGATGACTTCTAGTTTGTCCTCAACACCAGGAGGCCACAAGAATTTACACTGAGGTTCACAAGCCACTTTCTCTCAAAGCTATACTACATTATTTCTGGGGAGAGGAGGAAATAGTTTGTCTTTGCAATACCCCCAAGCTGCAGTATCCTGGTTTGGCTTTGAAGGAGCTTAGTCTGCTCATGTAAACATTTTGCAGAACTCCCTGGCTTGTGCAAACTGCCAGCCCATTAAATATTTGTGGAAATGGGTTTAATTTAATCATTTATTTTGGCATCCCCAATCTCCTGTTTGATTACAAAAGGAGGGAGGGAGGGAGATTTTTTAGAAAATCTAAATCCTCATCAGCATCTTTGCTTCAAAGCCTGCATAATGTAATAGTGCTTGGTGAGAAGGTTTGAAGCACTACAGAGACTGGGAGAAAAGAAGGCACTTTATAACCAAATTTGAAAGCTCGCTGGATAGGAGCAGATTTGAAGTCCCTGTAAATAATGCATGCTTTCAAGAGACAGGCTACAAATCATGTCTCGGGCTGGTTTCTGAATGACAGACTATTTTATGAGAGACAGTAACTCAAGAGTTCATCTGTGTGCTCCTCAGACTATATCCAAACATGATGAGGTTTGTGGGTGCCGAAAATCGGAGAGATGGCAGAGCAGTAAAATAAAAAGAAGGGTATGAACCAGGCCATACCATCATTGCTCAAAGACCTTGCACACTTAATTACAAAACAATTTTATAACCCCAGGTTTCTGTAATCTACAGGTAGATCTGGAAAAACCCAGTAAGTGTGACCAATGCTGTATTAGTATAAGGTGTTTTGGAGGGGGAAACCTCCCTCCACAATTAAAATATATCCTATACTTGGAATTATTGAGGAACCCTCAGAAAAAAACTGGATTAAGGTATTTTGTGGCTTCAATTCCACACAGTCAGGCATTTAGGATACAATGGCCTACAGATAAATTCTGCCTGGGAAAGCCAAGGGAAATCATCAAAACCATGAAAAAGCAAGAGTTAGAATATTTAGGACATGTGATGCAACACCTGGAAAAATATGGCATACTTCACTTAATCCTCCAGGGAAAGATTGAAGGCAAATGAGGTCCAGGGAGAAGAAGAACACTGTGCCTTCAAAATCTAAGGGGCCGGTTTGGACAAAACTCAACAGCACTTTTTCGTGTGGCTGTTGATAAAAAGAGGATCACCTACATGATCGCCAACGTCCGATGACGGATACGGCACAAGAAGAAGAAGACAGATCAGTTGCAAATTTAGCCAAACCGACTCTGAAGATTATCCGTGCTGAATGACTGGGTTCACATCTCAGACTAGCCTGGCATGTGGTTGCCTTCCTCAGAGTTGTGAGTTCCTCCAAACTGCTTCATACAAATTTGGTGGCACAATTTGAGGTGCAGAATTTCAGACTTGTATTTCAGCACCTTGCCAGGTCTCCTGCCCTCATTCCTACCCTTTATCCCCCTCCTTCCCACAAAAACAAGTGAACAACCACCAGTCGCCATTCTCTTTTGGTAGTTACTGCACCACCAAAGTGATTTCCTCTGGCCATGTAGAAGGCCAGAATCCTGAACTGGGTTCCTGACCTCTCAAAGATTCCAAATTCCTGATTTATGGCTTTGGGAATAGTATGAAGTCAGCCAAGTATGTTTATTGAACAACCACGTTTAAGCAAAACTGGGCTTAATATGTGAACTCATTCACTGTGAGAAACAGACGAAACATATCCTGTCCTACCTCTTGGTTCCCACTCAACTAACTGAGAGATAAACTAATGGTAAACATTATATCTCACTCATCTAACTTATTAATTTCCCTCCCCACATTGATATTCATTTCACCCAGAAGAGCTAACTGTTTTGCTCTTATCAAAAGACAGCAGAGGGAATGCTTGTTTAACAACGGATAAACAAACTTAGTAGGGGTGGGTGGGCTGTGTTAGTTAAAAAAGAAGCAAAATCAAGGTTACTAATACCTGAATTAACGTCTCTTGTCCTTGAGGCAATGGCTTCTTAATCAATAACCTGGTGCTATCAGGCAAATCAATATGCAATTTAGTAGCTTTCTTCTACCTTTCTCTTGATAATGCTTTTCCCCCCCTGAAGGCCATCCTTTCCCTATCACCCTCAGGCATCTTTTAGTAATGGGCTTACAAACATATCATGATAGACTTTTCCAGGCTTCACAGTGAAGAAAAAATATCTCCCCCCTTTCTTTGCTCTGCTCTTTCCATCCTGTTTTATTTTATTGGTTCTTCCTTTGTTCTGTCCAGGCCTGAGAGCCAAAGCCTCAACATTTAATCTCAATAAAAAGTCACTTATGGATTCATGGAGTCCTTCCTAGAGGATAATAGTCCTTAAACAACTTTTAGCTGGTAAAGCCATCCAGGAACAACAATAGATGTGTATTAAGGCCAGCAAAAGTATCCGACCCGGAGAATCTCTCTGATTATTATATACATATATTGCTTGTGATGAGTTTTGCATCTTCTTATTAAAACAAGAAGACATCTTCTGTTGATAGCAGCTCTACTACCCTGGACTTTCTTTAGCTTAGGTCAGGGGTGTCCAATCTTGGCAATTTTAAGACCTGTGGATTTCAACTCACAGAATTCCTCAGCTGCAATTGTGGGAGTTGAAGTCCGCAAGTCTTAAAAGTTGCCAAGTTTGGACACTTCTGGTTTAGGCAATACAATATTACATTTATTACATGACAAAGACCTGTATCTCCTTAGCTGGAACCTTTCCAGATTTCTATCCAGAAAAATGGATGTGGTCAGCAAGTAGATCAAAAGCTTCAAGATTGAAGGAGCTCTAAAAATCCTGATCACTTGATCAACTCTTCAAGTTCTGGGAAACCAAGAAAGCATTTTACAGTCATGAAATTAGACTGTGATTAGACGTGATTCAAAATGATGCTTCATTGTGCCTTGTGGGATACTCATCTGTACATTACTAAACCACCCATCTTTTCTTTTATGTCTTTCATTGTTCTCTCCTTCAGCTTAAAAAAAAATCTGCAAAATTAGCTGCTATTTTTCTACTGCATCTTCAAGATGATTCTGAATTTCTTTCAGCATTTTTGCAGGGTGCGGATTATGGCTTTGGTCATGCTTCTGAGCTTCTTGTTGCAAGGTAGCTGTATTGTAATTATCTTGCAGGTTTTTTTAATCCATCCCTTTTTTATCCGTTCCCAGAGGACTCTGCTTCCTTAACTGATAAAGTCCTGGAAGGAATGCCTTCCCAAGGTCTTCCTCTGGGGTTGAACTGAAGTTTGGGAAACCAAGAAGGCTATTGTTCTTGCGGAACAGGATTGCACCAAGAGAAGGCATTCAATATACCCATTGGTTGCAAGTGCTGTAATTAAACTGATTAAGAACCAGACTGAAGGTCAAAGTAGTGAAGATGTGAACACAAGTGATGCAATCAAAGCCTTACACTATTTTATATACATTGTGGAGTTCTGATTGCATGGTTCTGATTGCCATTTGACTTCTTGGAGAAATTTTAAATAATCTAAATGATTGCAGAAACAGAAAGGAAGGAAGGAAGGAAAGGAAGGAAGGAAGGAAGACGTAGCAACTTAGCATCATGTTAAAATCAGTTATACTACAAACTAGATTTTTCCCCTATAATTGGCAAGGTACCTCATGCAGAAAATGGATGGTCTAAATTTTCATTAGCACTAAAACAGCTATTCCAGAAAGTGACAAGCGTTTCTCATTTAACTGAAATGTGTCTGGTCCCTCCTGGTTTCTTCCAAGTTCTGGAATAAATTTGTTAATTTCATTAACAAAGCAGTTTCCCAAGTCTTCCCAAATGATTAATATATTGATGGCACTTTGGGGGATGCTCGGAATTTGATAACCCAGATTTTAATTTTATCAATTAATAAACTACGTTTGATTTTACATTCTTAACATGTTCGTTGTTTCTATTTTTTTACAGTCCTGGAGAAACAGTACACAAAAACTATTCTGTAAATGTAGAAGTGAGATCTGGCTCACAGAAGAAAGTAGCACAAGAATGCTCAAATTTTAGTCATTTAGAGTCTACTAGAATTGTCCAAGAAGTGGCCTACCAATTCTTTGAAAAAATTGACAGTATAGGTAGTCCTCAACAGATGACTGGTTGCTTAGTGACCATTCAAAGTTCCCACAGACCTACTTGGGGGGCACTTATGACCTAGATTGGAAGTTCTGATGGTCACTTCCTACACCCCTTCATGATCACATGACTACACTTAAGGTACTTGGTAACCAGGCCACACTTAATGGCAGTTTGCAGTTTCCCGTGTTCACATGACCGTGTTTTATCAGTGTGGCTAAAAACCAGCATTTACTTACAGTTTTCAGAAACCCGTGCCCAAAAATGAATCATTGGTTTGCTTAATGACTGTGGCATTTGTTTAATGGCTGCCATAACCATCACAAAAAAGATTGTAAAATTGGATCGGTCATGGTTTATCACTATCACAATGTCTAGTTTGATGAAAAGAAGGACTAGGGGCGACATGATAGCAGTGTTCCAATATCTCAGGGGCTGCCCCAAAGAAGAGGGAGTCAAGCTATCCTCCAAAGCACCTGAAGGCAGGACAAGAAGCAATGGGTGGAAACTAATCAAGGGGAGAAGCAACCTAGAACTAAGGAGAAATTTCCTGACAGTCAGAACTATTAATCAGTGGAACAACTTGCCTCCAGAAGTTGTGAATGCTCCAACACTGCAGAAGCTCTCACTGAGAAGAGATTGGGCAACCATTTGTCTGAAATGGAACAGGGTTTCCTGCTTGAGCAAGGGGTTGGACTAGAAGACCTCCAAGGTCCCTTCCAACTCTGTTATTCTACGAGTTACAATCATTACAGGCAGACTATTACATTCCTAACTTGAGAACTAGCTGTAATTTGGTTAAGTCTCTTATTCAGTCAGGTAGCGTCTGATTATCTTATTCAATTCAAAGGATGCTGCACAGAAGGTTTCCTTGTCTCCAAAGCATCATCATCGCTGAAGAGTAAATGCTTGTACATCATTTTCTCTGATGCTCAGAAAACATCTGTTGATCAGATAGGTGTCTGCTAGAAAGCTACCTGAACAAGCAGGAGAGGATCTTTTCTCCTGCACTTTGGAGAAGGGAACAGACAACATTTGAGCAAGTTCCCAAGAGGGAGATATGATGAGTGACAAGTGGCTGCACAATGGCAAATGCTCCATGCTTAGGTTGTTTTCCTCATCTTAGCGTTATCAAATCAAAACAACACACAGTTTTTCTTCTGTTGGAACTGGAGCCTTTTGAAGTGACAAGTAAACTTGAATTATGAAACAGAAAAACTTAAGTTGTCAACCTGAATTTTTTTCGCTGCAAAACAAACAAAGCCATCGACAGTGAAAAGTATGTTAATTGAATGGATTGAATTCTCTTGCCATATTGTAGATGGGAGGTGAGATATAAAGCATTGCTGTAGGTGGATAGAAATATGCTTACACCTTCCAACTTACATAAAAAGGAAAAGGAACGTGGGCAAGCTAGGTTCATTAGCTTATGAATTCACATGAACCTGATTAATGTTTAGGATTAACAAAATATCCCGAAGCGGTATCTGATTTAGTTTGCTTTGTGTTTTAATAAGAATTTATTGAAATTCATATTGTTCGTAATAAATGGGGCAGAAAGAATTTGATTCTTTTTTGAAAAAGGGAGCACGGGAAAACAAATCAGGCAGATGCTTGCATCTTATTTCTCTATTTCCAAGAATATTGATAGCATACTTGGGGGAGGGTGAAGAGGAAGGGTGAGTGGTAGAACATTAGGCCTTTTCTACAATTTCAAAATTGAGTAGGATAAACAGAAGCAATTTGATTGTGGGTTTCCTTCCCCAATGTCTGCTGGAGAGACTCTCTCATAACAAGGAGAAAGAGGTTTGTGAAAATTGGTTATTGAGGGGAAAAAAAAATCTGTCGTGTGGATTTCTGTTTCTTTAAATACCGTGGCTTGTAAAAAATCTTCATTTCTAATAAGTCAAAGTTTATTAGGGAAAGAATAAGCTTATCACAGCATAGCATTTCTTGGGTTTAGTTCTATTTGTTTCCCATATCTGCTGATTGAGTGCATGTATAATTTAATTTAGGTATGCCAGTGAAGGCATGCAAATTCTTGTTTGTAAAAAAAAAAAGGCAAAATAATGTTTTGGTTCAGAAATTTAATAAATCTGGGAAGAGCTTAGTTATGTTCAGACACAAAAGTGAAGGGAACAGGATAATGGCTTACTATAAGACTGTATTGGCTCCTACAGCCCCTTATTGTTATCCATGTTGGTTGGTGTGGTAGGAGCTGAAGTCCAAAACATTGGGAGAGCATCAGGTTATCTACATTGGGCTATGAGGTTGATTAGCAGGGCCTTCAGGGGTACTCAGAGTGTGAAGACCAGCCCATGGCATATTGTTGCCTGAGGTAAATATTACAAATGATGTGAAATGATGATGCTGGACAAAAAGCTGAATTGGTCTTCAATGCTTGTAATGAACCAGAGTTCTGCCAAAAATAGGGGACAGAGGCCAGGCTATGAGTCCTATAATTCCCTAACCTTTCACCATTTTCTCCCAGTGCTTAACCTCTGAGGTAATGATTTGAGTCCATCATACAAGAAGGCCAGCTCTTTTACACATACTGAATGTCAGATATGGTCCTATGCACCCTAGAATGCTATCTCTGAATTTGGTGAGATCCCCTAAAAGGACTCTTTTAAGTTCCTCTTGAAGACCCTCGTTCTTCTTCCAGGCCTTCTGTCTGTTGGTGTCCTTTTGCTTTGCTTTGGTTTTCCATTCTTCCCCTCAGTTATTACAAGGAGTATGTCATTCCATGCCCTTTTAATTTATCATCTGTTGTTTGTGTTTTTTAATGCTGATTTTCAATTTAGATTGGGAGTAGGAGTAGCAGTGGCAATAACAGGGATGGGGCTGATGAAAATTGTGATGGAGACTTATCTAAAACTATGTCTTTAATTGGGTGGAGACTAGAAGCAAGCCAAATCTTGCCTTACTTCCCTTCGGACAGCTGTTCTACTCAATATGGCCAAGCTGGAGACCGATGGAACAGGCTCAATGAACATGGCATCCATAACATAACTCTGATGTTAATTTAAATACGCAGTTTGCTCCTACGGTTGGCAGATAATAAATTTGTGACAGCACTGAAACAGCAGAAGTCTCCAGAGACCAGGGTCAACTATGCAGCCTCCTTCTCTTTCTCTTGCCTTGAATGAATCTGACTGCTATGATATGAATAATTGGGCTCTCCAGAGATTTTCACAATTGTGAGTTTGTGCAGTGCCTGTTAGGCTTACAGTACAAATCCCACCGCGTAGCGAGGTGGCTTTTCAGATGGCAAAAGATCAAAGCAACGTAGTGTCATTTTCTTATGCAACATGCATGCCTTCTGTTTTCCTTATTTTTAATTATGAATGTATTCCTAGACATGGGAAGGTCTCAGAAGAGATGAGATTTCTCAGCCAAAGTTTGCTTGTTTGTTTGTTTATATTTGTTTTGGAGATCCTTTTCCCCAGAGAAATCTACCAGGTCATTTCCGTTGGTAATTTGCAAATTCTACGTTTTTAGGTTAGTTTAGACTTTCAAAGGGCAGACCACTGATGCATATGAGTGGATTTTAAGGACTAATTCTTGCTTGCAGGATGATCTTGTTTTTATTACTGATGGCTGTGATGGTTTTGTGTGTGTTAGTAATTTTTTATAAGCCTAAAGAGATTGTCAAGACCCTTTGAGATTTCCTTTACAGCTGATAATACTGTATGTCTATGAAGAAGGAAGAAAAGCAAGCTTGATTTGGGAATTGGGATGAGATGAGAGCATGTACAGTAGATACCTGAAGCCTATAAATGTTACGCCGCTATTGCAGACTATACAACACTCCACCTGTGTCATTTTAAAACTGGTGTTTTGTTAACTGAAATGGGGAAGCCCCAAGATTTCGTGAGCCATCTTGGAGAGATTCTCATGTGCAAGCCAATTCTTTATTGCAATACATTTTATGTTAGCCTGCTCTTGAAAATTATTGATCAAACTATCCCAGATTTGAAATGCTATCAATTTCCATTGCAGAATTCAAAATGGTTGTCCAGCAAACCCCTAACCAATTATGACCCTATGACCTTTTGAAAGGCCTCCTGTTTCTTTTATCCATTGTCAGTCATTGTCAGCCATCATTAGAAATAAATGATGATGTAATCATTATAAATTAAATATTCAGCAAAAACACCCAACCCACCTGAATCCAACAATTAAGGGTTATATAGGACCTTTGCAGTAGTAGTAGAATAGACTAGAAGCATTTGAAATGTGGATTTACAGGCGGCTGTTATGTATAAGTTGGGCTGACAAAATCAGAAATGAGGAGGTGATAAGCCACCTGGGAAAGCCAAGGGAAATCATTAAAACCATAAAAAAGCAAAAGTTAGAGTATTTTGGACATGTGATGTGATACCCAGAAAAACATAGCATACTTCACTTAATCCTCTAAGGAAAGATTGAAGACGAACCAGGTCCAGGCAAGAGAAGAAGATCATGGCTTCCAAATCTAAGGGACTAGTTTGGACAAAACTCAATAGCCCTTTTTTGTGTGGCTGTTGATAAAAATAGGATCGCCAACATATCGTCTGATGACGGATATGGTAGAAGGAGAAGGAAAAAGAGAAGGAGAAGGAGAAGAAGAGGCATATGAGTGCAGATTTGGCAGTTTCTTCCTTATGCTGCTTTTCTGTCAAGAGGTCAACACTGATTTGAAGCATTCTGTACTCACAATGGATTGTCTTTTGCTACTTCGTTACCCCTGGTTTCATGATCAGCTTCAATGTTGTTATTGCTGGTAAGCAGAGGAGTTTATTAGATCCAGAAATTAGAATGCCATTAGCTGTCCACATGGCTCCAACTTCTAACTGACCACTTCTTCTCCACCCTGGCTTGCCCAGATCTAAACCTTACATTGTAGCGGACATCATCACATGCACAATGGATAGACTTGCAAAGAAACTCAACACCACCAGCTGGTTACTTCAAATGAGAAAAATGTAATGAGCCACATGTTCTCACTTTTTCCCCACCTATGAATCAGAAATGATGCAGTTTGTTCATAGCTATTGTTAAAGAAGAGGTGTGTGTGTGTGTGTAGAATATGCAAACTAGGCTGATTGTGTCTGACCACTGATGCTATAACAATGAATTGGCCTGTTTTCTATCGAGCAAGCCTGAGTGGCACATCACTGCTGAATGATTCCAGTGAAATTGAATTGGCCTTTTCTCAGGTTTTAGTTGTGCACCCATCCATCAAAAACAGTGCTTAACCAGAATGCAAGATTAATGACTGCCAGAGATTTAATTTGCTAATACCTGAAAGAGTCACTAATGGGGTTTGGGAGTGTGATGAAAGGTGAAGGAGGGGAAACTGAAGAAAACACGATTGTGGCTCTGAAAATCAGCCTTGTATGTAAGCTCAGCCATATATTAATAAGTTTGGGAGAAGCCAGAGTTCTTTGGTGTCACTATAAACTCTCTAAAAAGAGCTGCTTTTAGTTATTTATTCTCTGTTCTTAGCAACACAAACAAATATTTTGCAGTGCATTTTGTCTTTTAATTTCCTTAAAGTTAGAGAAAAGATTGGTTTTCTTTTTCTTTTTCTCAGCTTCCAAGAGAAGACACAACTACCATTCCACGGTTTGTTGCCTTTGGATTCACACAACCATCACTCTTGAACTTCTCCGTGTTTCTCTCCAATAAGGCAGCTCTTGTTCATTCAAAGGAATCTTTTATTTTGTTTTTAACATCTGTTTCTCCAGCTGGACTGAAAAGCCAACTGGAGCTTGACATGGGATTTAAATGCTTATTTCATTTAGAAGGACAATTGTCCCAAAACCTGCAATCTCCTAAAACAAAACATATTTTTTTCCCCAGGATGAGATAAATACTATGCATTTGTAAGGATTTAATGCACACTTCTGATTATATTCTCCGTGCTTCTGGACAAACAGAAATGCAAGGTGGATATTTAGGCAGGTCTGAGATGTTTATTAGTCTTTTTAGTTGGGAGAAAATCAGGACACCATACTTCAGGTATTGTGATTTTAATTTAAGGGTTATATTTTATTATGCATATCCCAAGGGTCTCTAATTCTGCATGTGCAATTATCTGCTGTGGGCTTGCCTGGGCAAAGTACGTAACGAAGTGTTTGGACAACATTCCCACTTTCTTTCTGCAAACCAGTTCCTGCTTAAAAAAATATTACTCTCCAAAATTGATGTAACCTTGGTTTATCTCAGCCAATTGTTTATTCAATATAAGGTAAAGGTAAATGTTCACCTCGAACACACATGCTAGTCGTTTCCAGCTTTAGGGGGTGGTGCTCATCTCCATTACAAAGCCAAAGAGCCAGCGCTGTCCGAAGACGTCTCCATGGTCATGTGGCCAGCATGACTAAAGGCCGAAGGTGCACGGAACGCTGTTACCTTCCCACCAAAGTGATCCCTATTTTTCTACATGCATTTTTTACATGCTTTCGAACTGCTAGGTTGGCAGAAGCTGGGACAAGTAACAGGAGCTCACTCTGTTGCATGGAACTAGGGATTCAAACCGCCAAACTGTTGACCTTTCTGATCGACAAGCTCAGAGTCTTAGTCACTGAGCCACCGCGTCCCTCTTACTTATTCAATATACCATGGTTTAGAAAAACACCATAGCTCATTGCCATCTTTGTCCAGCTTATGAGATAAACATGCATATCCTCTTTGCCTGCTCTTGTAGGCAGTGGAGAAGGTCTTCCCAACTTTCAGTCTGATACTTTAAGTGATGTGGGTAGAATCCATTTTCAGGTGAACAGGGCTGTTAATTGAGAAATGGAGACCTAAGGAATGTGCCCTTGTAACTCATAGTAGCCTGTGATAAGTTTTTAACAAAGTTTTTATCAAAACATCCCCATCCCCTGAATCTCGAGATGCAAATGCTTCTTAACAAATAACAGAGTTGGAAGGGGCCTGGGAGGTTTTCTAGTCCAACCCCCTGCTCAAGCAGGAAACTCTACAGTATTTTATGTCAGATAAATAGTTGTCCAATCTCTTCTTAAAAACCATCAGTGTTGGAGCATCCACAACTTCTGAAGGCAAGTTGTTCCAGTGGTTAATTGTTCTAACTTTCAGGAAATTCCTCCTTAGTTCTAGGTTGCTTCTCTCCTTGATTAGTTTCCATCATTGCTTCTTGTCCTGCCTTCAGGTGCTTTGGAGAATAGGTTGACCTACTCTTCTAACAAGACCATCATCAATCTCTGCAGATAACAGAAATGACTTAAGATCTATTCTGTTATTATTTGTATATGAATGAATCATTTCCCCTCCTTTCTGAAACGTATAAATAACTACAGGGCTGTGTTTAACACTATTCTTCTGGAAAGGACCCACTCCAATACACACTACTAAATGTATAAATACTGCAGTGAGTCTTGATTATTGGTTGTTGGGTTCTGCATGTGATTCCATAGTGACAGTCAATGAACTAAAAAGGAAAAGAACTTACTTCTCTGGGAGCGAGCACAGCAGAAAGCCACAATGGTGGCCATCAGGACTAAGAAAGCCACTCCAGCTCCAACGGCCACACCTATGATGACTGCCATGGGCACTGACTCTGGAAGAAACAAGAAAACAAATGAAGTGGAGAAGGAATCCTTCTGTTCCTTTTTCCTTGCTCCATGCTTACTACCAAGACCTCAATTATTTATTCTCAAGTCATTATTTATTCTCACATTTGCCCATATCATTAGTAAGACTAGTTCCTACTCAATGAAATGGACACAGGGTTAGAAATGCATGACAGACTATGATGGAGCGGGAATGAACATGTGGGTTTAGCTTATTTTGAGTCACTAACCCCTGGATCTCCTGTGTTGGTCAACTTTTGGCTGCCAAGTCTGGCTAGGATCCAATCCTTTTGGGCTGTTTACTTGAAATATTGAGACCTCTGTTGAGGACAGAGATAGTGGCTTTGATAGAAGTAAAATTAATATTGTGCACTTGGTTTGGGTTTCTGAGTGGTTGTAGACCAAGTATATTATTTATTGAAGGGTACAGGATAGGTTACTTTGTTATTTAAAGCTATTTTGCTTCAACCAGAAGAAAAGCTTTTGAAGTTTTTGAAATCCTTCTGTTGAATCATCTTTATGAGCATGGCTTGACTAAATTTATCCTTCCTAGTTCTGTTACTGATAGCAGCTTCTTCGAACTTCTATTTCATCTCACTCAATTTTAGACACATACTGTATAACAGTACTCTTCTCCGTGATTGCGATTTTGGAGAACATTGAAAGCATCCACTTCTACTTGTAAAGAAACATCTGATTACATCTGAATTTGAAGAAGCATTAAAAGCATCCCCTTCATGAATCAGTCCTGAGGATAGAGAACCTGCAAGATAAGGCTTGCTGGTCTTTATACACAGTGATTTAGGATGACATCTGAGGATGCCAACATAATTCTTGGTTCAAGCATGCCTCCAAACCATAGTTTGGTGGTTATGTTCCTGAATGGCTCTGTGTGTGCTGTCTACTTCGTGAAATGATTATTTGTGTATTTATTTATTTTGTTTATAGTGACCACAGAGATAGACCTTCTCCAGAAGGAAGCTAACTCAACACTTCCTACCATGCTGTCACAAAATGACTCAATGTATGGGATAAAAATCTCATGGGTGAATTTTTGAAAAGTTAAATACAATTTTTTTAAAAATCCTTGGTTAGTTCTTGCTTAGCTTCTGCTTTGTAACGGATTATGATTGAACGGTACTTTGGGCTGAGGACATGCTGTCTAAATTAATTGTTGCTTGTCAAAAATGATTCTGAGGAAGTGGGAGTGAAATATAGGAACATGGAATAAAACTAGCAGCTGTCAAAAATTCAACTTTTCTGTCATTTTACGTCTTTTCCATCTCCTTCAATAATCCAGCCAGTGTTTAGATTTCAGAGCCCATATGGAGAGTCCCTGCACCCCCATACAAATGATTGCAAGTTATATTTGTGAAAGGTTGATGAAGAAATGGTATGTGATGTGAAAGGAAGGGAAAAAGCTTTTCCATCCTTTGGCTGCAGGAGAATCTACCAAAATAGACTTACACTCCTGGGGGATAAATAATATATTGCTATTTCTTCACCTGGTATTACCGTCTCCATCTCAAGACCAGCCCTACCATTATGTAAAGTGGTAGGTATTGAGGAACAGTAATGTCAAGCTTTGGCTGAACCCCGAGTCATTCTGTTTGGCTCTTTGTTTGAAGACTTCATTCTTGGTCTGGGGACATTTCTACTTCTCTTGAGTTCATAAAGCAGCAGTAGAAAATGGTATTCTCCCACCAGGATAATAAGAAGGGAAGATTTAACAAGTGATCCTGTTAGCTTCCGTTGCCAGAATAGGGAGGGAAAAAACATATTTGGGCCAGTAAAATATAGCAATGGCAGTAACATTTAAACTTATATACTACTTTACAGTGCATTACAGCCTTCTCTAAGAGTTTTACCAAGTCAGCCTATTGCCCCCAACAATTTGGATCCTCATTTTACCCACCTCGGAAGGATGGAAGGCTCGGTCAACTTTGAGCCTGGTGAGATTTTAACTGCCAAATTGCAGGCAGCCAGCAGTCAGCAGAAGTAGCCTGCAGTACTGCACTCTAACCACTGAGCCACCGTGGTTCAAGATATCTTAGCATAACCTTAATCCCAAACTATACATGGGAAGAAGGAAACAAATATCCGGGAAAGAAAAAGATCCACTGATCAGGAGAAGAATTCAAGGGAGTATTATGTTCACATTTTTTTTTCAAACTTGTTATCTGGTGACTGATATGATATGGAGAACCAGACATCTCCAGCTTTTCAGCACAAACTTAAATGTCCAGCCTGAAATGTGACAGATTAAAAAAAACCTGTGATATTTAGTTCTACAAAAGACTGCATGTTTTCAAGTCTCCACACAGATTCACTTGTCATTTGAAAGAAGTGGACAATTCACAAGAAAAAACATCAAAAATTGTGAAATTTAGTTTGTTGAAAGATAAAGTGGATAATTCACAAGAAAAGCATATCAGACTCATGAACCAGCTGTAACAAGGAGACTTGGTGTCTATGGAGATTCTTAGTCATCCAGGTCATAGTTGTCCCAAATGTGCTTTTTCAAGAGGCAACTGGACTTTCTGGTTTTTCTTTGAAGACTTTTCACTTCTCATCCAAGCTTCTTCGCTCTTCAAAGAAAAACCAGAAAGTCCAGTTGCCTCTTGAAAAAGCACCTTTGGGATATGAAAACCTGGTCTTGTTCATTCATTGTTGGGTGACTTTAAGTTTACACAGCTCAATGCATTAGTCTTAGCGTTGTCCTTGAAGATGCTAGAAATGTCAGTTAGCGTAAACTATTGCAGTTCACATTTGGGTAGACAAACAGTAAATATTGGTGGGAACACCTGACAACTTCATTGATTTTCCATAGGATTGCAGATATATTAAAGAAACGGTTTGGTGTATTGCTGTGATTTTGGCTTGCTTTCATGTCACCCATAATGTGTAAGATTAAACTGTCTCTCAGGTCAGGTCTTGCCTAGTTTTGATTCTGGCCACATTCATTTACCGGATTTGGAAATCATCACAGTTGCTTGTGGGGTTTGAAGAATAATTCCAGACGGAATATGGAAGAACCGGGAGATAGCTTTAGGGAACACAGAAACTCTCCACAGTGCAAAGGGAATTTGTTAAAGCCGAATGAATCAGTGGAAAATTTTTCCTCTTATACATGAACCTTCTTTGCTTTTATAGCAGGTGTGTTCTCGGAGGTGATGCCCTACTGATTAGGAAAGCGTGGTGGCGTAAGATTTTCATTATGTAGGCCTCATCAAGATATCAAATCAAGTTTGAAATTCTATGAGCCAGTCAAGTTAATTTTTGAGCCTGACAGGCAGTCTGAATACAGATAGTCCTTGAGTTACAATTTGTACCAGAACTCCTGTCATTAAGTGATTTGCTTTGTTTGTTTAAGTGAATAATGTGGTCATTAAAGCAAATCTGGCTTCTCTCATTGGCGTTGTTTGTCAGAAGTCTCCTGGGAAGGTTGTTTCAGATACATGTTGACTGCCAAGCACTCACATTTTAATCAGGAATACAGGCAGGGGTGGGATTCGTCCAGTTTGGACCGGTTTGGGAGAACCCCTTGTTCCGATGATCAGCCGGCTCAAACTGGTTCACTCCGACGAGCATGTGGGCCCTCCCGCCCGCCGGCCCCTGCTCTTTCCTGTGCTTTAATGTCCTTTCGTTAGAGCACAGCTGATTTGCGGGGCAGAGCGTTTTCCCATGCCTCAGCTGTTTTCTTCAGCTGCAGTTGAAGGGAAGTATTAGCTTTTCATACATGCGGATCACGCATGCGGAGCATGCGTTTGGCGTATGCGCACGCATGCGCAATGCACACACTCACCAAACCGGGTTGTTATACCAGTTGAATCGCACCCCTGAATATAGGTAGTCCTCGACTTACAAGCACAATGGAGGCTCAAATTTCTGTCGTTAAGGGAGACGGTTAAGTGAGTTTCCCCCCCCCATTTTATGACCTTTCTTGCCTCAGTTGTTAAGTGAATCACTGCAACTGTTAGAGTTAGTAACAGGGTTTTTAACAGAATCTGACTGCCCCCCATTGGCTTTGCTTGTCCGAAGGTTGCAAAAGCGAAACTGCGATTGTCATAAATACAAGTCAGTTGCCAAGCAGCCGAATTTTGATCACATCCCCATGGGGAAGCGGTAATGGCCGTAAGTGTGAAAAATGCCCGTAACTCACTTTTTTCAGGAATGTCATAACTTCGGACACTAAATTAACTGTTGTAAGTCGAGGACTTCCTGTACTGCAATAGTCGTAAGTGCACGGGCTGTTCATAAATTGTTTTTTTTTTTCCAGCCCTGCCGTACCTTCAGATGGTGATGCATTATCTGTTTTCCTTTACAGTGGAAAATATACGTCTCTTTTTCTTTCCAGGGTGAGAAAGTGATTGTGGTTATTTCAGATCTGTGACAGCAACCATTGTTATTTAAAATGCCCTCTGCTTGCAGGTGTCTCAGCAAACAATGGAGACACCAGGAGATGCCATCTGGCACTTTCCCCGTCTCTGTCTGAACTGCTGTTAGGGATCTACGATAGGTGAGAGGGAGCCTGTTCAGTCTTAACGGCACAATTCATGCTTCTGCTTTTCATCCCTTTCCCACGCTTTTGTGTGTCTGATCGGGGAATGATTAGAGGTGTGGTTTCACGACAAAAGGACAATATCAAGGGCATGGGGCTTTATATGCGTTTCCATTCTTTTGTGTACCTGCAAATAGCTATTTGCTGCTATCTGGATTAGAAGGATGATGGGTTGGGTTTTTTTTTTTCACCTTTCTTTTTATTTGTGTATTTTGTGTGTTGGAAAGGTTGTCCAAAGATTTAGGGTAACATTTTCAAGGCTGTCGGATAAATCAGGTGTTGTCTTTCTAAGGCTAGAGTGAAACAGCATCAGCCTCGGAGGGGTAAAACTGAGAGTGGGCCTTATAGCTTCTACCAACCTGCATCCCTACCAACCTGACTTTTTCTGTGCTCTTTAATCTATATTGGTGGTTCTCTTTTCTTCAATACAGACCTTTAAATGCCTTTAGTGAAAAGCTTCTCTTCTTTCTTTTAGCTGTTTCTAGTCCAGTGTTTTTCAAGCGTGGAAACTTGAAGAGGCATGGAGTTCAAGTCCCAGAATTCTGGGAGTTGAAGTCCATCTTCAAGCTTCCATGCTTGAGAAAGATTACTCTAGCTCAGGGGTTCTCAACCTTCTCTTTACCATGGCCCCCCTTTAAATACCTTTTGTGGCCACGGATAATGGCCACGGACCTGCAAGACTTAAGATTTAAATCGTAGCATTTCTTGAAATCTCCGTGGACCCCCTGTGATGAAATCACAGGCCCCCCAGAGGTCTGCAGACCACAGATTGAGAACCACTGATCTATATGTTTTTGTCCATTGCTATTGATATGCTTATTGTTTGTCTATTTTGTGTGTGTGTGTGTTTGTGTGTGTGGACTCTAGCTCCCATATTCTGAAAAGTGCAGATTACAATGCGCTTGTAGCTTCAGCTTTTTCCAATATAATCCAACAGATCTGAGGCTGGTTTGCGTATCCAAGAATTCTGATAGTTCTTTTTTTGTTGTTGTTGGTTTGTTTGCATTTTTCTTTTTCTGCCAATGTTCAAGATCTTGATCCATCTCTTGGTCCCAGTTCCATTACTGAGGGCCAGATTGCCTGCAGAATTAATTTGGGACCCACTCCTGCAGATTTTCAGAAAAGTTTTGCAGCTGCTTCTTCTGGCCTTGACTTAAATGGATTTTGTTGAACTGTTCTTTTACCTGTTTGAGATTGCTTTCCGGGATGGGTTGTTTTAACTTCTCCTCGTTCTTACTGTTACCGTTATTCTTATTTTTATAGTGCTTTTATAGCTACAAATTTATGATTATAAGCCACCTTGGGAAAATTTTTGTCCTTAAAAGAGGTCTAGAAATATTTCAAGTATATCAAATGAATAAATGACAGTGATGGTCCCTGTGGGCAGAAAGAGGAAAAAAATAATAAGATGGCATCCACAACTGTGTGATTAAAGCCCTGCTCCTCCCCTTTCAATGTACAATGCATGTGTGTGTCATCCCTCTAAGGTCAACCAAATTCGAAAACCAAAGACATGCAAGCTAATACTACTTATATTATAAAGTTTAACACAGGTAGTCCTCAACTTATGATCACCATTTGGAACAGCATTTCCATTGCTAAGCGAGGTGGCTGTGACATGAGTTGTGCTTGCTTTTATGGCCTTTTTGCCATGGTTGCTAAGCAAATTGCTGAACGAATCACAGGTCTTTAAGTGAATCTGACTTCTCCAATGACTTTTGCTTATTGGAAACCAGCCGGGAAGGAGGGATTACAAAAGGGACCCTGGGATATTGCAACCGTTGTAAATACACACTAGTTGTCAAGCACCTGGGTTTTGATCACATGACTGTAAGGATGCTGGGATGGCCACAGTGGGACACTGGCTGTATGTCACTTTTTTTCAGTGCTGTTTAGAGGTGGTATTCAGCAGGTTCTGACCAGTTCTGGAGAATCAGTAGCGGACATTTTGAGTAGTTCAGAGAACCGGCAAATGCCGCCTCTGACTGGAGATTTTATAGTATCCTTCCCCTGCCATGCCCATCAAGCCACGCCCACAGAACGGGTAGTAAAAAAAATGGAATCCCACCACTGGTGCTGTTGTAGCTTTGAATGGCCACTCAGTGAAGAGTTGTAAGTCAAGGACTACCTGTATATCAAATATTATAGTAACAGAATCTTGCAAGTCTTAATGCACCTTCCCCCACCCTCCCTTTTTCTGTATGAGAAGCAGGGAGGGTCATGATTTGAGATGCTTTCTCAAATCGCATTCCTGTCCCAGACTCGTATTTCTTTTATCTCACCATTGTCTTGGTTGCGGTTCTTCCTCCTGTTCCTCAAGGTTATTCCTTCTGCCCATCACACATAAGAAAAGAGCAGGGCTTGGATTACATGGCTGAAGAAGCCATCTTGCCATTTTAGTCTCCTCCCACCACCAACACCGCCATCTCCACCATCATGAATGACCTTGACAATCATGCAGCTTTAAAGTCATGCACGGCGACTTAATTTTGGAAGCCCCCTACAACGATCCTCCAGGTTCTTAATTGGGATAATCTTGGTTTTCCCTGACAGCCTGATGGATGAGGGAGATGAGGTTGAAGGGGAGAGAGTGAAATGCCAAAAGAACACAGCAATGGCCACCTGCTTTAAATTGCGAGCCTTACTCTGTCTGCTAATGACCCATGGCAGATCAGGCCCAAAGGAATGTGAATTTAGGAGAAGCATTTTTCCTGTTCTTGAGTGGTGTGGTGGCCTAGAGATGGAGCTCTCGCCTCATAATCAGGAGGCTGTGAGTTCGATCCTAGGTAGAGGCAGATATTTCTCTCTCTGGGCACATTGAGAATATATCTGCTGAAAAAAAACACCTCCACACTGGTGACAGGAAGGGCATCCGGCCCAGACTCCACCCCGCAAGCACTTATGGGGATTGTTAAAAGAGGATGATGATGATGATTTTTCCTGTTCTTAACCATTTTGGAATGTAGGTGGAACAGGAAAGATGCAGGCAGCCAAGGTTTCAGAGTAACACGCAGGCTGATCCAGAGGTAAGTGAGAAGCTCCTATGAAGGGAAGATAAGGTCTTAATAACAAATGCAAACATGGAGAGAAGATGGTTTGTGATGGGGCTCATGCAAAGGAAATAGCCCAGAGCAGAGCAGGATGATGGGATGGGAAGAAGCTTGCAAAAAGCAGTTTTCAGAAACATGGTAAACTTAAGTCAGCAAAATAATTCCTGCATTGGAACGATCATCTCTGTTTCCCCAAAGTATCTAACCATGGTTAATTCCTTGGATTCCCACAAGCTTGGCAAAAACATTAAGTAAAGTCTCTGGGAGACAATTGCTGTTAATTTAGCGAAGAAGGGAGGTATAGGCTATACCTGAAATTGAATTTTGTTTGTGGTCGTTTTGACATGCCAGCAGCATTCATTTTAGAGATGAGGTTCAATCAGTGGGACATGGCTTAAAGAACATGTTAATAGGCCATTCATGGGGCGTTTTCCAGCTCTGGGTCTAAGGATAAGCAAGATATCCTCTTCTTTGTGCTCATCATCTCGGTAGTCATCGTGTGAATTTTAGCCCTATCCCATTTGGAAAAGTGGGAGGACTTGTAGGAAGGGGAGAACTTTAAAGAACCCGAGGATTCTGAAGGCTAACCAACCCCTTCCAACAATGGTTCCTCTCTCAGGCATCCTTTTACCTCCTGTTAATGGATATGGCATTACTGTTTCATTGGGGTTAGCTTGGGAGATGGGGGGAGTTCAATTCAAAGAGTCACCTTCACTCATAATTCCATACCTGTTTCCATACCAGCTCCTGACTTCATTTCCGTACCTGTTTGAAAATAAAGCAAGTGTCTACAGCCAACGCCCAACTGCAACGTCAGTCAGTTATTGCTTTTGCCAGGGTTGACTTTTATAGAGTAAGACAAGGGTCTTTCAAACTTGGCAACTTTAAGACTTGTGGACTTCAACGCCCAGAATTCCTGAGCTAACATGACTGGAGGAGGAATTCTGGGCGTTGAAGTCCACAAGTCTTAAAGCTGTCAAGTTTGAAGACCCCCTGGAGTAAGAGAATCCCGTGGAGGTTTTGCCCATCACTTCCGAAGGCAGCTTCAGGGTCTATGCCCCACTGGTTGCAAGAGTTAGGGGGTTCCAAAATGCAGAGGTGCCTCTGGACATTGAGCAACACCCGATGGAGTGTCCATCATATTTCAAAATATACTTGGAGGAAATTGCTTAGTGGGGCCTAATTTACTACCCTCTTATCCCTGCACATGGGGTCTCTTTGCAAGACTGCTTATTTCTGTGAAGAAAGAAAGAAAAAGAAAGGAAGGAAAGGAAAGAAGGAAGGAAGGAGAAAAAGAAAGGAAAGGAAAGGAAGGAAGAGGAAGGAAGGAAAGAAAAGGAAGGAAGATAGGAAAAAAGGAAGAAAGGAAGGAAAGAAAAGAAAAGAAAAGAAAAGAAAAGAAAAGAAAAGAAAAGAAAGCCTTGCTTGTGGAAACCTATTTTCTTAGGAAACGAATTTAGCTGAATGGTGGGCAAAGTATTTTAGCTTTCCATCTGCAGAATGTTTTAAAATCCAGGGGAACATTCAAACATTCAGCACTGAACTTATAGGCAAAAGGGTTATAGTCCTGGGACCGTTGTATGTATGATTAGATTGGCAGTTGGAAAAGCAATTGTTGGAAACGTTATTCCCTCTCCTATAGGCTCAGCCATTATAAATCAACCGGCAGCTTTTCAACCTACATCAAAATGAGGCTGCTATTTTTGGCAGAGCTGTCTGCTTCCCAAGACTGCTGGGCAGTCAGCAGTCACCTGTTTTTTTTATGAGCTCTGCAGAACTGTAGTCCATCTCAAATGATCTTTAATTACATTTATCTGTATTATGAACAACTGAACAACTCCTTGCAAGTACTTTATTGGGATCCACTTTCTTAGCACTGCAAATAGCATCTGCTTGCCCGGGGAAGGCAGGCAACAGGAAAACAATCTGCTAACTTTATTTGCACTGGACTGAAACCAAGGCTGACTTTAAGTCCATTTAATTTCAGCTTAATCTGAAAGGTAGCCTTGCCTTTAAGTGAGAACTTAATGAGAACAGTCCAAATGCCCACTCTAACTTTTAAGAGGAAGTGATGGAACTGGAGACCCTACAGAAATGGTATAGGGCATTTATATATATCAATTAATATATATCAATGAAATGGTATAGGGCATTTATATATCCTGCTTGAACAAGAGGTTGGACTAGAAGACTTCCAAGATCCCTTCCAACTGTCTTGTCCTGCCCTGCCCTATTCCTAGTCTTAATCCTATTCCTAGTCTTAATCCTATTCCTATTTCTAGTCTTAATCCTATCCCTATCTTTACCCCTACCCCTATCCCTATTCTATGTTGGTTAAAAGGGAACCTTTAAAATTATAATCATGTTTCAATCAAGAGCATTTCCTTTTAAAATTTTTAGAATTTAGAACAAGAGTTGTAAGGGACCTTAGAGGTCTTCTAGTCCAACCCCCTGCTCAGGCAGAAAACCCTATGTTGTAGAGTTTGCAACTTCTGGAGGATAGTTGTTCCACTGGTTAATTGATCTAACTGTCAGGAAATTCCTTCTTAGTTCTAGGTTGCTTTTCTCCTTGATTAATTTCCATTTTATGTGACTAAACAGGAAATATAGCCCACCCTGTAAGTAGGTTTCATGAATTACTGTTGATTTCAACAAATGACTAAATCAGATTTGCTATATACAGTGTTATATTGCTGAGCCTATAATCCCAGGATGGATCACTAGACCAAAAATGAAATGGGAAGGGGAAATTTGCAATTAAAATTTGCAGAAACAGTGACTGGGTACTCATGAAAATCTAAAATAGATAACAGGGCAGACCATTTTCTCCAAACCATTATTTACAAGTCAAAATCTGAAGAAAGCTCATCATATCTGTAATATATAATCCCCAAAGAAATTATGGTATTCAAACTCCTTTCTATGATTCTAGCGCTAATGCAGAAGATCAATATAAAGGTAAGGAGGTCTAAATGGTATATCCAGAGGTGGTATTCAGCAGGTTCTGACCAGTTCTGGAGAACTGGTAGCAGAAATTTTGAGTAGTTAGGAGAACTGGCAAATATCACTTCTGACTGGAGATTTTACAGTACCCTTCTCCTGCCACACCCACCAAGCCACGCCCACAGAACTGGTAGTAAAAAAAAATTGAATCCCACCACTGGGTATATCCCATTTCCCTCTTTCCCTTCCAGTATAAAATGGCTTCTCTTCTGCATGCTTGTGCTATATTAGTTCAAGCTTATTTTCCCCAACAAGTTTTGTAATTTTCCCGCCTGCCCTAATTGGTTATCTTCTCATGCCTTTTAGCTTAAGATTGTTATCTCTCCCTTTTAGAATATCTATCATTATTCCAGACAATTGCTTTAGTCTGGCAAGATTAATGCCTGGCCCAAAGAACCAAGAGTGACATGCTGAGTTACTTATGGTAGATCCTTTATTGTTGTTCGCCTACAGACAGAATCTTGCCAGACTAAAGCAATTATCTGCCGTCACTATAGACATAATCTTTGATTGTTGGGGTGGATTCGACCTTGCTCTTTTCTTGCCTGCCAGACATTCCCTCTGTCTCTTTGCCCTCTGGGAAAGAGCTCTTCTCTCCTGGGACTCCAGGCTACATTTTACTATAGCTTTGCTAATAAACCCTATAAACTTTTACTTCGTGGTGTTTCTACTGCTTTTGAATCCACATCCACATTTTAGTGTGGCAAGATAGGAACTCCATTCTTAACTTCTACTTAACACAACTTCAACTCTTTCGATGTTCCCTTCTCAAAGTTTTCTGTCTGGGAACAGAACTAGATCGTTTTGTAGGTCAACTAGTTGCATCATCCCATTTTTTCCTACTGTGTTTACAGTGACACAAACACAAAGTCCTAATGGGATGAGCTAGAACTTTCTGAACTCATCTGTCTGTATTCAGATTCTGAAGAAACCTTTCTTCTCACTTGGTGCAATTTTGTTCTGCAGGCATGTCACTGAAACATATAGCTTTGCTTAAAACAATTTAGTCTGAATTCAATTTATATGTAAATCATGTTAGTGCACCATAAGGACAAAAAGTTAAAAGCCACCACTGAGTTTCAGTGCTTGGTCAGGGTTTGTATTTTCTACAGGAGGCAAGGCAGAACAGAAAGAAATGGGTGAGCCAAAGAGCAAATAATTAAAGCCCTTATCGTCATCTAATTAAATTTACATATTAAATGAGATGGGAAAGAAGAAATGACCACAAACAAGGGCAGAAGCATGTCATATTTTGTCAATGCTCCAAAGATCAGCAATAAGTCCAAGTGCAACATAATTTTCTCTCTATATGTAAGAGAAGATATTCCCTATATCTGATTGGCTACAGACATTAATTCCATGATTTCCTTTGAATCAATCGAAGATTGTTTGATCAAAACAAAATGAAAATCTCAACAAAGTAATGATCTCATTAGAGAAATTTGAAGAAATACAAGTTATGAATTGTGCAATATATAGATTAACTCTTTGTTCGGTGCATCTAGGAATTCTAAGTAGTCTCAAACTTGGTTAATGCTCAGCAGGAATAGGTTTGATTTAGGATAAGCAGGAAGTAATGAATCAATTTACACTTTCATATCATCATTAAATAATACAGGCACAAGCTAAGGTTTTTCCTTTCATTGCTCTTAATCAGATTATTGTTCCGCTAGATCAGAGTCAGACTTTGGACATTCTTTGTCACGTTTTCCTAAGCTGAAGAGACTTTGCCAGCCTTTGAAACTGCTGCTCCATCCTCTTTGGTTCTTTGCGAATGCCTGTACTGCTATAAACATGGCCTTTTAACATTTCTCCCACTAGGAAGCCAGGCCCCCAGGTATGCCAAAACCTTGTGTTTTTCATTTCATCCTATTTTAATCCTGCCTCTCTCACGTTCAGTGGGAAAGCCTTCTCTCCATTCCACCCAGGGGTCTCCCAGACTCCCTTTCTGGTTTCAAAATACCGCGGAAGCAATCCCCACCTTGTTCTTTTAAACGTATGATCTCGGTGTCCGAACCAAAACTGTTCCAGGCTGTGCAGTTGTAGATGGTCTGGAAGTCCGCCCGCACGATGTTGCTGATGGTTAAGGTAGAGATGACGCCTTCATCGGTGCTGACAGTTTCTACTGTGTATCGGCCCGAAGTTCCAGACTCCAAGACGTTTTCCTTCCACGACCAGGCCTGCAGATTAAAGCGAATTATAATTCCTCATGCTTTTTTTAGTTACCGTTCTGACCGAGGCTTCCTGAGACGGTAACAATCACACGCTGTTCCCAAAACCCTTTTTGTTTTATTTCAACGGCTGTGAATTATATGCATTCACAGCCTGTCATGAGTCCCAAACAGTCCAACAGAAGTCTGCCACAGTCTTTCAGGAGAAGGCTGATAAGCACCCATCTTTATCTCCCTTGAAATGCTGCCAACGACTAAATTGCCAATTAGCTGTACAAGGCCAAACGGAGCACAAAGTCAACAATTGAGCCCAAAAGCTATGTTGCTAAGTGAGGCAGCTTTTGCCCCCATTTTACGACCTTGTTTGCCACCATTGTTAGATGAATCACTGCGGTTGTTACGTTGGTAACACGGTTGTTAAGAGAATCTAGCACCGGGAAGAGCCGCGGTGGTGCAGTGGTTAGAGTGCAGTACTGCAGGCTACTTCTGCTGACTGCCGGCTGCTTACTATTTGGCAGATTTAATCTCACCAGGCTCAAGGTTGACTCAGCCTTCCATCATTCCGAGGAGGGTAAAATGAGGACCCAAATTGTGGGGGCAACATGCTGACTCTGTAAAACTGCTTAGAGAGAGCTGTAAAAGCACTGTGAAGCAGTATATAAGTCTAACGACTGTTGCTATTGCTACTTGTCAGAAGCTGCAAGAGGGGATCACGTGACCCAGGAACCCTGCAACCTTCAAAAATACACACCAGTTGCCAAGAATTTTGATCACATGGCCATGAGGATACTGCAGTGGTCATAAGTGTTGGTCATGTCACTTTTTCTAGTGGAGTTATAACTTTGAACCCTAAATGAACTGATGTAAGTCAAGAACCACCTGTTTATTTACTATTTCTTGACATCCATGAATAGGGGACATCAGAAAAGTAAAAATCTTATATACTATCTTAACTTTATCCAAGTCAGCCTATTTCTTCATGAAAGGACACATCGGAGGGTTCACCCTCCCCTTATCGCTTCTTCTAAATGAGGTTTGCTGGGTGGCAACAGGAGAAACACCTTCTCAGGGGTGGCTCTTCGGCTACAGTCAATCTGATTTTTCCTTTTTCAATCTTCCGGCCAAAAAAATATAGTTCTGTTTTGAATTGGTATATACTGCTTGATTTGCTGTGTTATTCCCTCTTTCTCCCTCTGTTGCTTAAACTCTGGAAATATTTATTTAACCCTAGGATATCGATCTATTATCATGAATGATTGATAATATGAGCTGTGGTAGCACAGTGTTTAGAGTACAGTACTGCAGGCTACTTCTGCTGACTTCCGGCTGCCTGCAATTTGGCTATTCGAATCACCAGGCTGAAGGTTGACTCAGCCTTCCATCTTTCCAAGTTCGGTAAATTGAGGACTCAGATTGTTGGGGACAATGTGATGACTCTTTAAATCGCTTAGAGAGGGCTGGAAAGCACTGTAAAGTGGTATATAAGTCTAAGTGCTATTGCTATTTGCCTAGTAAGAGCACGATACAAATGAGAAAAAACGTAACCCCATTGCCTATTCATCACCCAGGCCATGGAAAAACTACAACAGAGGCCCTCAAAATGTTTGGGAAATACAGAGATATGTTCTGACATTTTCACAAAATACTACCCAGATGGGTGAGTGGGTGGGTAGGTGGGTAGTCATGGCTGGCAAGATGGGTGAGATAAGGATGTTGAAAATGCTCCTAATGTTCTTCTCTTTAATATATGAGGTGGTGACGCAGTGGTTAGAGTGCAGTACTGCAGGCTACTTCTGCTGACTGCCAGCTGCCTGCAGTTCAAATCTCACCTGACTCTGTAAAACCACTTAGAGAGGGCTGTAAAGCACTGTGAAGCGATATATAAGTCTAAGTGCTATTGCTATTGGTATGCCCAGTGTCATTCACACGCGGTCCCAAACTCACGATTCGGTCTGGTGGAGGCGTGCTGCGGATGAAGCATTTAATCTGGCCTTTTTCTCCATGGAGAGCATGCTGGGTCTGTGTGCTGGAGATGATAGGAGGTCCTGGGAAGGAAGGAGAGAGAAAGTGGTGATGAAAGAGTGCTTACAGATAGTCCTCGACTTACAACCTTTCATTCAGAGACCAAAGTCACATTGGGACTGAAAGTCCTGACTTACAGCTGCTCCTCACACTTATGACTTTTGAAAGTCCTGACTTACAGCTGCTCCTCACACTTATGACTTTTGAAAATCCTGACTTACAGCTGCTCCTCACACTTATGACTTTTGAAAAAAAAACCTGACTTACAGCTGGTCCTCGCATTTATGACTTTTTAAAAAAGCCAACTTACAGCTGGTTCTCGCACTTATGACTTTTGTAGGGCAACTAGCTGGTCATATTTAGAACATCATCCCATTTCTCCACTGTGCTTATGGTGACACAAAATACAAAATGGTAATGGGATGAACTTGGAATTTCTGAACTCATTCATCTGGGCGTGTTTATCCTCCACAGGGTCATGTGATCAAAATTTGGGGGATTGGCAACCGGCATATATTTACGATGGTTGCTGCATCCTGGGGTTATGTTGATGTCCATTTGCAATTTACCCAGGCAGCTTCTGACAAGCAAAGCCAATGGGGCAAGCTGGATTCGCTTAACAACTGTGGCAATAATCTCTTAAAATTAGGTATGACTCACTTAACTAATGCCTTGCTTAGTAACAGAAATTATGTTTCCAGCTGTGGTCATAAGTTAAAGGACTGCTTGTTGTTTGATTTATTCTTTTCTTTTCCTGACCAATGCAAAAATGGTGGTTCTTTTTTAGTTCACAATTTCATTTGAATGTGTGCCATGCCAGGCAACTGAAGCTTAACCTGTCAATGCTTCCTGCCAATTATTTGTTTTATTCTTGGGTTGAACTTGAAGCAGTGTGGCAAAATTGGGATTCTAATTTAGGGAACGTCACGGAAGGCAAGGCTCTTCTCGTCTTTTAAATCTGCTGAAAGGCTGGAATAGATGCAGTGACCAGCAGAGGGCACTACAGCACAACACACACACACAAAAAAACCCTCCTTCCATCTTCTGTCTAATCAGCAGGGCAGTCTAACAGGGGCAAAACCAAAGGGGGCCGTCGGATTCTTAATAAGAAGCATTAGCAATCAAAATGGAAAAAGCAAAGAGAGGATTAGGTAAGGGGTGTATCTCCATAAATGCACTCTTGGTGCTTAACTCCATTCCCTAATCAGTGATGACTGGAGTAATTTTAGTGTTCCCATGTAGCAACGTTCAGCTAATGTCATGATAAATTATTACAAAGTTTAGGGGCAGCAAAAGGGATTGGCTTAACTTAACTCGCACTTCCTTCCAGAATTTGGAAGGCAACCTTGTTTATTACACAAATCACAATCACCTCCCTCCAACTTTCCTATCCTCCATTCTGCTTTCTGACTTCTTTCTCACACAAATCTTCGCTTTGTCCCAACTAACCAAGGGCAGAGACTCAGACATAAAGACCAATGAAGACCATGAAATAGTCTTAAGTCTTTTTTTTTTTTTTTTTTAAAAAGATAGTTCTCCTGGGATTAACACACCTCTGTTTCAAATATTTTCTTCCAAGCAGGCTTGATATCCTGAGGAATTAAATGAAGATCTCACATTCACCCAATGTTAATTTGAGATACAATCTCTATATTCACTTCAGCCTCCAGTTTCTTTGTACAATTATAAACTGAATTCAAAAGGAGTGCACAATCTTGTGCTAATACCATTTTATATTGCGTTGGCAAAGCCACACAATAGTCCAGTTTTGGTCACCATGATACCAAAAAAGGTGTTGAGACTCTGGAATGAGTGCAGAGAAGAGCAACAAAGATGATTAGGAGACTGGAGGCTAAAACATAGGATGAATGATGGCAGGAACTGGGCATGGATGGTCTAATGAAGAGAAGGACGAGGGATGACATGATAGCAATCTTCCAAAATTTGAGGGGCTGTCACAGAGAAAGTGTGGGTGGGTGTGGAGTCAACTTATTCCCCCAACTGCCTGATGGCAGGAGAAAAAGTAATGGATGGAAGTTCATCAAAGAAAGATTTAACTTAGAACTAAGGAGAAATTTCCTGAAATTGAAAACAATTAATCAGTGGAATGGTTTACCTCCAGAAGTGCTCCATCACTGGAGGTGTTTAAGAAAAGACAGGACAGACATTTGTCCAGAACTGCATAGGGCCTCCTGCTTGAGCAGAGGGCTGGACTAGAAGACCTCCAAGATCCCTGCCAATTCTGTTATTCTGTATTCTATTCTATAGCTAGTTTTATTGCCCTATTAGTATGCAGTATTTACATCCAAAGGGGACAAAGGCATTCCTCTGCAAAGAGCTGTCAAAAGATCCTGTGAGATCCCCCACCAATGAGAAAGTTCAATCATCTTTACTAGTTTCACATGGAATGCCTGCCAATGACATGCTTAAAGTTGGTGTCATGCCCCTGGTGGAGACTGGCTCTGAGGGAGAGGAGGAACAGCCGGCAGGGAGTGGAATTGTGGCTCCGGAGGTTGTGGAGGAGGCTGGGGAACGGGAAGAGGCCGGCTGAGCAGTCAGAGGAGGACCCAGGCCCATCCCCTATCCATCCTAGGGTACGCAGGGAGGAGAGGATAAGGGAGAGATGTGGTCTACTGGGGAGGAGAGAACCTTGATCCTCTTCAAGGGATGCAGGTGTGACAACTGAATAAGAGTTTGGACCTGCGTACTGGCGAACACTGGAAACAAAGCATGTTTTATTTTGGTCTGAAGTTATCTTGGTTGGCGTCCTTCCAACAGACTGTGCCTTGTTATCTCCTTGAAGTTGGTAATTACTTATCCATTGTGGAAATTCCTTCATTGTAGTTTGTTTTGTTTTTTTTATTTCACCTCTATCTGCTCATTAAATTCAGACTGTATTGCTTTCTTTTGAAGACTACTTATGAGTATTATTGAATAGTGGGGCCAAATTGGAGGCATTAAAGGACATTTATTTACGTCTTGGATTTTGTTACGTTTGTGTTACACTCTGGGTCATCAGAGTTGGGTGGAACTTACTACCGAGTTATTAACCCTAATAACGTTAACCTGGCTGAGTTAGGGGGCTCACCTTCATTGAAACTGCTGTTTGTTTTCATTTTGCAGCCCATCCCATTAAGGTGGCACAGGTGAAGAAGAAGTAAAAGGAAAGGCAACAGGTAGGTAGAATCAGTGCAAGAGCGAAACATCTTGCCTTTACGAGGATGATAAGGAAACATGGCCCCGGGGTGTTAATTCTTGTAAAAAAAAGGAACAGCTCAGCAATGTGCTCGGAGGGAGAAAATAGACTTTTTGGAATTCAGGAACGGGCGTCTCATACCCCAGTGGGCAGAATCAACTTGTGAAAGCTGCCAATCTCTTTGTCACCTGGCATTTGGTACATGAGCATTAGGCCATCTCCAGGCAGCTAAAGCCTTCAGACAGTGTTGCCATGGATATAAATGGTGGCACGATTGGTTGCCGTTATTTTTAGGACTTTGCTGCCAATTTATTTGTAGAGCCCAGGAGCAGGAAAGGAGGAAAAAAAAAAACTACCTCACAAAACAAACCTAAAAAAAGAGTGGCAGATTTGTGACTTCAGGGCCTTTCTGAAATCAAATGAAGGCCAAAAAGTAACCCTGCGGGGAAAGGCATAAATGAATGATATTATTTCTTTTTAAGCCGTTGCTTGTGTTTTTGGGAGAAACATTCCTTTTATTCAATAACTTTTTTATTCAGACAAGAATCTGTCCCAGTTAAATGCAATAAAGGATGCAGTTGGTGGTGGTTCTGCTCAGTTTCTTATCATGCATGCATTCACACGGCAAGTGTGTGTTCAGGGTTTTGTTATTTCTTTTGCACAACAGGCATTTTGATGTGTGGTTGCCGTGGAAATTTCAGCTGCTGGGGGTTTTCAATGATCAAGTGTATTGTATAGCACAGGCACCTAAAGATTTCAAACAGTTTAAACTTTTTTTCTTTTTTAAATTGAGGTAATTTAGTGCCCTGAAAACCAGCAATATTTCATATTTGTGTTTCCACTCCAACAAGTCTCATTGTTGATCCTATAACTTTTTTTTTAAAAAAAGTACCAGGCTGATAACCCAAGACACACTAGAGGTCAATTAAAACAATAATAATAATTGTGCAATCATTTTGTCTCATCCACAATTTTTTTTTTAAAAAAATATCCAGTTAGGGATAAATTGAATGTTGATTTTTTTTTCATCTTCTAAATGTTCCAGCCTTAATTCTCCTTTATCCCATATCTGTATGTGTTTGGTAATGCCATGTGCATGTATGTGTGTGTGTGTGTTTGTATAAGCATTTATATTATGATTTGTGTGCACTTTGCTATCAGTGTTTATTAACATAATGAATGTTCCATTATTTTCTCTAATATGCACACTCCTTTGGGTGAAGTTTTTAAATTGTTTAGACTTCAGGTCCTGATTGAAAAACAGGATTTAATCCCAATCACATCAATAATGTTAGAGAAGGGCAGATTTTAAAAGGTGAGTTTTAAACATGTAGACTGGTTTGAACATGTGAAATGAAGGAAGCCTACAGTAATACAGTATAACTTGCTGTTGAATTTATCTGTACCCAATAGACACAATTGGCTTTCACTTGTTGCCTACCTGTATTTTACTGCCACTAGTTTATGTTTTCCCTATCATAAAAGACATTTATTAAGGAGGGGTAGACAGTTGGTTCCTATTTATTTATTTACTAGATTTTTTTATTGCACCTTTATTACTTTATAAGTAACTCAAGGTGGTGAACATACATAATAGTCCTTTCTCCTTCTCTTTTTCCACACAATAACAACCCTATGAAGTTGGTTGGGCTAAGAAACAATGGCTGGCACAAAGTCACCCAGCTGGCTTTCATGCCTAAGGCGGGACTCCAACTCACAATCTCCTGGTTTCTAAGGCAGCACCTTAATCACTAGACAAACTGACTCTCTGATACCCAGAATGCTGGACTGCTTTCATGGTATAGAATTATGAATGAAATCTAGGCAGTTTTCCTACTGCTTTATGCAAAATGTTCCATATGTTCTAATAAGCATAATAGGTAAAGGTTCCTCTCGCACATATGTACTAGTCATTTCCGGCTCTAGGGGGCGTTATTCATCTCCGTTACAAAGGCGAAGAGGCAGCGCTGTCCAAAGATGTCTCCATGGTCATGTGGCTGGCATGACTAAACACCAAAGGTGCACGGAACGCTGTTGCCTTCCCACCAAAGGGGTCCCTATTTTTCTACTTGCATTTTTACATGCTTTCAAATTGCTAGGTTGGCAGAAGCTGGGACAAGTAACGAGAGCTCACTCCGTTACTCGGTGCTAGGGATTCAAAACGCTGAACTGCCGACCTTTCTGATCGACATGCTCAGCGTCTTCACCACTGAGCCACCACATCCTAATAAGGAAAATAGGGAAACACTAATTTGCCATTGAAAGTCTTCTCAATCTCTGGAATTTCTCTTTTTGAGAGTTTAGAAGCCAAGGGATAGTGAATGAGTTGGCAAGCTTAGCGTAGCATGTTAATTCCTCTTCTCCTACCTCAAATGGAGGGCTTTACACATAAGAGGAGAAGAGCTGCACAGAGTTTTAATTTCCTCGTTCCCTGCCTATGCTGCACATCTAAGAGACAATATGTTCTTATCACACAACTGTCTTGCTTGAAATGGGGATGCTGGAGTCGGGATGTTTAGGATAAAAGGACATGCCATGAACTGTCTTGGCAAGATGTTGTACAGCGAGGTATTCAATTAACTAAGTCTCCAATGTCAATCAATATAGACAAAAGACTAACAGCCCTTCATGTATCTGGAGCTCTGGTCTGAGTTATGAGCCCCTGATCCCAAAATAAAAAGAAAAAACAATACTCCAGAGTAGAACACAAAATCTGCACCTTTTCCCTGAGCTGAAGAAGTTTCCGCTTACTGTAAATGGATTTTACATGCTTTGAATAAAGCCAGAAATGTTTGTAGATAAACAGATATTATTTCTGCTTTTTCGATTCTTGCTTCTGTACTGCTGGGGCAATTCTCAATTTTTCTTCCTTCTGTGCATTAACTTGGAATATTTGTGGAGGTTTCCTTTGTTAACATCACTGTCTAATGTGTGGAATATAAACAGGAGAAGAATTATCAGTGGAAAAGGTGCTTGGCAGCAAATTGATTGCATTCCAGCTATCCTTCCTGGCAATAGACATTTATCCTTATTATTACATCTGGGCAGCACACAATAATATCTTTCTTACTGGCAAATATCAAGGGTCTCCCCTCCCGCCTCCTGCACTGTTTATCTGGATTGACAGAAGCTTGCATCAAAATGGATTTCTTATAAGATGTCAAGATTTGTTTTATTTCCATCTGGGGGAAAGATTTTCTTACACATAAAGGCAATGGGCAATCCTAATTGATGGGGATAAAGGAGAAGGATTAAAGGCCCTTTGTTGTTTGCCGAAAGGAGGTGGAGAAGAAAAGAAACAACATTTTGGAATTGAAGTTTCTTCTTGAGCTGGCCATGGTGGACAGGAATTAAATTGTGGATCCTAATGGCTTCATCAACTGACCTATGAGGACTTGATGGTATCTGGGGTTCTTTTAAACAGTATATACAAGCCGTATTCAGAATTCAGTATTTCATATGGTCTTAAGATTTAAGGGTGAGTTTCAAGACTGCTGGACATAAGCTATGTGAAGTTTGGCCCATATGAGTTTTTCGCCCCCTTGATATATGTCAAGTTTAGCACCAATAATTTTTTGACTGATATGATGGATTGCATTCAAAGCATGGGCCTAGTCACTAAGAGAAGCCATCTCTTCATCCTTTAAAGGAAGGATGGACAACCAGATGTTTTGCAGCTATCTCCAGCATCCAACCCCATGCTTGAAGTCTTCAAAGTGTGCCTTCCATTATGCTGCTTAATTTTGCTAGCATAAAATTTGGGGCAAGTCTTAGACTAGCCTTAATATAGGTTGAAAATGGAAACTTGCCAAAAAGCTAAAATTCCTCCCCCCCAGCAAAAACCTGCTGAAAAATTCCGATCCTTTCCATGTGAATCATTGGTTAAACAAAAACTTGGCCCATCACAATGGTTTCTTAAATAGCAAACATGACCCCAAGTAGCATAACTTGGTTGCATCCATGCAGCTGGAAGCATCCTGGTTCCAGTGATGGGATTCAAATTTTTTTACTACCAGTTCTGTGGGTGTGGCTTGGTGAGCGTGGCAGGGGAAGGATACTGCAAAATACCCATTCCCTGTCCACCCCACTAACCTGCTTTCCAGCTCCATTCTCCTGTGCAGGGCAACAAAAGAAGACCCAACCAATCAGCTGGGACTCAGGAGGCAGAGAATAGATGGGGGTGGGGCCAGTCAGAGGTGGGATTTGCCGG
Source organism: Notechis scutatus (assembly GCF_049901735.1). Taxonomy (NCBI): domain Eukaryota; kingdom Metazoa; phylum Chordata; class Lepidosauria; order Squamata; family Elapidae; genus Notechis; species Notechis scutatus. The sequence continues at coordinate 17,235,270 of NC_142015.1, forward strand.
TTCTCCGAACTACTCAAAATTTCCGCTACCGGTTCTCCAGAACTGGTCAGAACCTGTTGAATACCACCTTTGCCTAGTTCTATCATTTTTGAGGCACCTTTATTTATGAAAATAAAGGTGCGGAGAAAACTGCATTAGGGAAATGTTGCATTATGGAAACATTGCAGTAAAATACTCTTCTTGGGTGAAACGTGCAAAAAACTAGGTAGTCCGTATATATTCTTGAAAGCATTTCTTCCAAGGTTTCTACCAAGTTGCACACTTGGAAGAACAGTCCACCAAAATACACATGGGGTTTTATCAGGATTGAGCCAACTGAAACCAACAGATGGCTAGAAAAATATACAATTGAGCCTAACCAAAATAGAAAAGTTATATTTGTACTCAGTTGTGTGATTCCCACCTAACCTTGCACTGCTTATTTGTAGTGACTTCTCCCCTTCTGGTCTCTTTCTTGTCCACTTAAGACACACTGGCAGCCTCTTTGGAACCAATTTTCATCCTAGGTGACCTTGTGACACTACATTAGTGACCTTGCACTACAAAAATGTTAACTTAGCAATGCGGTCTAATAAACTACTGATAGGTAATAATGAAGGTCAAGGGGCTATTTCCCCCTACTACTTCTCTTTGCTCTCTTCTTTCTCCTCATTTTTGGGAGACGGGAGGAGGCTATTGAAGCACCTAGGTAGTTCTGAAAATAGAAGAACACCAGAGGAGATAATTCTGTGCTTATTCAACCCCTTATCACTTTAGTCTGTGCTGAATTATTCCCAAATGATCAAGTAGGTTGCTTTAAAAACAATGCTTTCATAATTTACTTCCTTTTTGTTCAAGGGTGGAGAAAGGAGAGGTCTGATTGTGGTGGAAGCAAGGGTGTGGGGAAAGGAGCAAGTTCTTTGTTTTCATCAAATGTATCACTTTGTTTTCTACAAGCTATTTAAATTATAATTAAACTGCAGCAACCAACAGGGAAAACAAGGTAAGCCCTGAGATAAGAGATGGAGCGGGAAGCAAAGGGATTTATTTATTTGTTTGTTTTTATGGATGGCCTAGCTAAAGTTTCTACGATGCCTCCTTTCAGCCAGCTCTGCATTCAAAGTTAAATGCAATCCAGACCAGCCAATGAATTTTGATGGGGGTTTCTTAATGGAAGGTAATATACAAGCCTTGGAAGAAAAAGAAAAAAAAAGTGGGGGGGGGGGAAGTAACATTATATTTTGTCTCCCCACTCCAAAGTTAAGCAGTCCTCTTTCCTCAAATTCAATGGCATAAAAATCCAGAGTAGCACAGGGGGAGAATCAGGAGCTGTGGGGTTTTCTATCACTTTCATATCCTTTACCTCAACCTCCTGGCTAAGTCAATTTATGGCCTGAGATAAAACAACATGTTTTCCCAGAATCAGTAAGGCCATAAATATAAGTCCAAAAGACATTGGGGCAAATTTGAGGCCCAAGGCCAAATGTGTCCCCCAATCTCCACTTTTTGGAACAGTCCCAAAAATTTCCCTTGATTTGTAATTTGGAATATGAGAATTAATATACTCATCGGATTAATGATATTCACAGTATCAAATCAAACTTAATTCATAATAGCTCTGAGTTTTAACCCTGGCTCCAGCTGTTGAAGTGTGGCAGTGACTTCCTGTGGACAATCTCAGTGAAGGCCTTGGCCTTTGAATGTTGTGTATCTTTTGCCATGAGGAAGTAAAGGTTTAGTTCAACAACCATACCTTGAATTGGGAAAATGACTATCCAGAGCAGGTGTAGGCTACTCTGGCAACTTTACAACATGTGGACCTCAACTTCCAGAATTCCCGAGCCAACTGTGGCTGGCTCAGGAATTCTGGGAGTTGAGGTCCACAGCTCATAAAGTTGCTATGATTGCCCACCCTTGTTCCAGAGGAATGACAGTGAGGACAATAAACGGTAAGTACCATTGACGGTTAGAGACACCTCTCGCTCTCCTGCACCTACACGTGGAACCACAGCACGGCACACATACTTCCCCGCATCTTCTTGGTGCACGTTTTTCAACGTTAGCGTGTTCTCATTGCTCAGGACCTGAAAAAGAAGAGAGTTTGTTCTAGGAGACAGATCTGAAACCAAGAAGGCAAGAATGCCAACTCAGTGTTCAGGCGCTGTGCTAAGTCAGAGTTTGTTTTAAACATAATGTATCGGGCACGCGTCACCCAATGCCAGAAACTATGGCTTACAAATCACAAGCAGTTCATGGGCATTCATTCATATCCTGATATGGTTCAACAAGCAAGCAGATGAACCCCACTGTGTCCTAGCCAAGCATGGGAACCAACCACCAAGTCTTCAGTTCAGCCAGTTAGGCGATATCTGTGCTAACAAAGGCACCTGAATTTGAGCTTTTGGCATGGAAAAATAGTCCTTCATTTTCAGTTATCTTCCTATCTCAGTTTGCCATCTGTTGCCTGGTATGGGTCTTATCCTGGCTATGTCTTCACTGTATTACCTGGCTCCATTCTACTTTGCCCCATCTGTTTCTACCTCTTTCCAGTTTCTCTAGCCATCCAGACAGCTGCATCCAACCTCTGTTAGCAGCATCCCAATGCTGATCATAAGCATCATTCTGCAGAAAGCTGGTAAGCCATTTAATGGCTTGAAATAACCAAGGCTTTATATACAGGTAGCCCTCGACTTACAACCGTTCATTTAGTGATCGTTCAAAGTTACAACATCACTGAAAAAAGTGACTTATCACCGTTTTTCACACTTTTCACAACTGTTGCAGCATCCCCATGGTCATGTGATCAAAATTTGGATGCTTGGCAACTGACTCGTATTTATGACAGTCGCAGTGTCCTGGGATCATGTGATCATTTTTGCAACTTTCTGTTGTGGTTCGCCGGCAACAGGTGCAGACGGCTGAGGTCTTGAAGAGCGAGGACTCAGATGAGGGCCCTGCGTGTGATGCAGGGATGGGGCCAGGACCATCAGGGAGTGGAGTGCTGCCTTTGGAGATGGTGGAGGCTGACAGCAGTGATGAAGAGGTCCCCGAGGAGCCTGTGCCCAGTGTGCGTGCGCACAGGGCTGCTCAAAGGAAAGAGCAGCTGCAGAAGCACGGGCGACTTGGGAGTAAGGCTGCAAGGTAATGGGCCCTCCCTTAAGCAGTAAAAGCCAGCTGAGAAACTGGAGTTCTTTGTAGGAAGCAAAGAAGTTTGTGCACCCAAGCCTTGTGGACGTTCGGAGTATCTTGCCCATCCTCTCATGCCAGAGATATTTAATTTTTTGCAACTTCTGGACAAGTTTGGATCTTATTAGGACTTCTTCATGGAATTGTCCAAATATTCTAATGCCTCCTTCTTCTTTCCCCAATAAATTGATAAACAAAAAGTAGTGGAACTATAACACCGAACAGCAAATTTAAGTCTAAGAATTCTGGAGCATTATCCTCCTTGATGGGAGAACCCAGCCAGCTTGGGAAAATGAAATAAAGAATTTGTCAGGGAGAAGGAAGCATCTTTGAATCTGTAACAGCAGCCAAAAAAGGCCAATGTAATCCTAAATTGTATTAACAGAGGGATACAATCAAGATCAAGTGAGGTACTAATACTACTCTATAAAGCCTTAGTAAGACCACACCTAGAGTACTGCACCCAGTTTTGGTCACCACACTATAAAAAGGGTGTTGAGACTCTAGAAAAAGTACAGAGAAGAGCAACCAAGATGATGAGGGGACTGGAGACTAAAACATATGAAGAATGGTTACAGGAACTGGGCCTGGCTAATCCAGTGAAGAGAAGGACCAGGGGAGACATGATAGCAGTCTTCCAATATTTGAGGGGCTACCACAGAGAGGAGGGTGTCAAGCTATTCTCCAAAGCACCAGAAGGACAAACAAGGAACAATGGATGGAAACTGATCAAGGAGAGATTCAACCTGAAAATAAGGAGAAACTTTCTGACAGTGAGAACAATCAACCGATGGAACAAGAGTTGCCTTTGGAAGTTGTGGGAGCTTCATCACTGGAGGCTTTCAAGAAGAGATTGGACTGCCATTTGTCAGAAATGGTGTAGGGTCTCCTGCTTGGGCGGGAGGGTTGGACTAGATGACCTATAAGGTCCCTTTCAACTCTGTTAATCTGTAAAAACTGCAAATTGTATTCCCCGCTATTTTGTCAGATGGAGGCAAGAAGGCCAAATTCCTATAGCTATTGTGTAGATTTCATTTTCAAGGTCTGGACTACATCCTAGCAAATGTCTAAAAATTCTCCAGTATTTTTTTTTTCACATTATATTTCCAGGCAGAGGCATTGCTATTTTGAGGTCACAGCCACCCTATTACAAAAGTATCATGAAAATCAGCTCCGTGTCATATAACTCTGCTCCTGTTTCAGCTGCTTTGGCCCTTCTGGCATCCACACTGCTAGCCATCCTGCCCTATAACCCACACTGGTGCAATCAACCATTTTATTAAAACTTCTTAAATGCTGAAGTAGGGGATTTTTGTACAGCCCAGTCAGCAAAATGTGAATTCCTGTGATATTTGGAAATATGATGAGTCTAAAACAAATATGCCCTTTAAGAGTCAACTTCTTCTAATTGCTTGTGGAAGTTGCAATGGCTAATTTCCTATCTGTACAACTGGAGCTGTCAGGACCGATCTGCAGCTCAAAGAGACAGGCATTAAGTCCTTTTGCCTGGGATCTGCATACTAGGTGGTGGGCTCTCTTCACCTATCTGTACAGAGCAAACTGGAGCATCTGCTGTCTTTCTCTGGTGGAAATTTGGACAGCATCCCTTTGGGCCTGGTTCCTTTTGCCTTCCTGGTATGTGTTTGCTCTGTAAATATAACCCAGCCTGTTTTCTATCTGGCGCCATTGAGTGTCTGATCATAGAGCCAATTCCACTGCACAGATGGGGAGTTTACACTGATATTTAGCAAAACACATAAATGCCTTCAGCAATAGTGAAAGATATTGCAAAGACATCTTATATCAAAACCAGCAAGACGGGGAAAGCATTGCAACCTAAAGCTTGTTTTGCCTTGTTTCTTTTAGATGCTCAGAGTGAAACTCATACAAAGTAATCTGTTCATGAGTGCAGATAGGCCTAGGGCCACCAGTGGTGGCAGCGGCAATGGGAAGCTCAAAGTGAAGGACCATGTGTCCATTTCCACCTTCCATAGGTGCTGACCTAGATGGGTAGAGAAGACGGAGAAGTAATAGGAAAAAGCAGGTGGTGCTTATGAAGAACAGCCAGGGAGGTTGCGAGACCTGGCTGAAGAACTGAAGAATAGCTGTAGCTGTTTCTTCTTCTTCTTTTCTTCTTCTTCTTCTTCTTCTTCTTCTTCTTCTTCTTCTTCTTCTTCTTCTTCTTCTTCTTCTTCTTCTTCTTCTTCTTCTTCTTCTTCTTCTTCTTCTTCTTCTTCTTCTTCTTCTTCTTCTTCTTCTTCTTCTTCTTCTTCTTCTTCTTCTTCTTCTTCTTCTTCTTCTTCTTCTTCTTCTTCTTCTTCTTCTTCTTCTTCTTCTTCTCCTCCTCTCCTTCCTCCTCCTCCTCCTCCTCCTCCTCCTCCTCCTCCTCCTCCTCCTCCTCCTCCTCCTCCTCCTCCTCCTCCTCCTCCTCCTCCTCCTCCTCCCTTCTCTCCATAAAAAGAATCATGTGAAGTGAATGGGGCTGAGAGACAGGGACTGGCCCAAAGTCACACAACTGTTTTTATACCTAAGAGAGGATTGCATTCACAGTTTCCTGGTTTCTAGCCTGGTACATTAGCCACTATTGTGTGGTTCTTCAACTGACTTCTAATCTGATATATCCAAGGCCACTTTAAAGGATGGGCTGGATCAGAAAAGGCAGAGGGGAGAGAATGCACCAAGGGATGCTAATGTTTGTGTGTGGAATAAATGAAAACAAAAACCAATGGCCAGAAATATTTTTGTGGAAATGGAATAGAGACTGCATGTGTTGCGAGGAGGTTTAATATCTGATGTCTTAAGATCAAGAAACAGATAATTGGGAAGATATTTGAGAATCTCTGCTGCTCTTTCAGAGAACCTTTCTGAAACTCTGCAATGGAAGACTGGTTCCTATGTTGAGAATCCAATTAAGGTTGACCTTTAGGTATGTGAGCATTGTGGGAATGGAGGGTGGCTGGTTCCATACAGCAACACGGTATTCAAATCTGTATTATGCGTCTGTGCTGATATATATAATGGGGGTGAGGCTTTTTCAGTGTTCTTGACCAATGGCATCCTTGTTGCAATCATGCATGTGGATAGTATAGGCTTCAAATTGTATATGGGAAAGATTGGGTTGCTAGCCACCATTCTTTTGGACACTGTACATATAGAAGAAGAATTCTGTTGCTCAGAAAGGACATAAGTTTAATCCTGCTGAAGGACGTCTATTAATATGCCAGTTTATTTATAAAAGAAAAATGAAATTTTGGATTCCATCTATTCTTGACTGAAGCTGATAAATATATTCATGTTTTTCCAGCACTTGATTATAGTATAAAATAGCTGCTTCTATGCAGACTGACTCCTTCAAAAGACATTATTTTTAAAGGAATGTAACTGCTCTGTTTTTATGATAGATAGATAGATAGATAGATAGATAGATAGATAGATAGATAGATAGATAGATAGATAGATAGATAGATAGATAGATAGATAAGATAGAAAGAAAGAAAGATAGATAGGATAAGATAGATGATAGATAGATGATAGATAGAATAGATAGAAAGGATAAATAGATAAGATAGATAGATAGATAAGATAGATAGATAAGATAGATGATAGATAAAATAGATGATAGATAAAATAGATGATATATTAGATAGATAGATAGATAGATAGATAGATAGATAGATAGATAGATAGATAGATAGATAAGATAGATGATAGATAAAATAGATGATAGATAAAATAGATAGAAAGAAAAAGAAAGAAAGAAAGAAAGAAAGAAAGAAAGAAAGAAAGAAAGAAAGAAAGAAAGAAAGAAAGAAAGAAAGAAAGAAAGAAAGAAAGAAAGAAAGAAAGAAAGAAAGAAAGAAAGAAAGATACTAAGAGGGATGGATAGATGGATGGAGATAGATAAAAGAAAAACAATAGATGATAGAAAGACAGATGGAGAGACAGAACCACTAAGACATGCAAGACATCTTTGGATTCTGTGGCTGTGAAATGATGACAAGGGCATACATAGTCCTAAGTAGACAAGAAGCTCCAGAGCAAATCTCCACCTTAGCTTGGGCTGCTCACAATGAGTGTACAATGTAGTGATAGTTTACAAAAGCCTCACCTGCCACAAAGAGATTAAATGAGGCTTTGGCCTTTAGTTAACCTGGATGTTGCTCATAATGGGAATCTGTTCAGTTTCTATTAGGGCTATTTTGTGAAGCTGCCCTTTGGAAGCAGAAATGTGCCAAGAGCTGTGAATGCCATGGAAACCTGTCCTTTCCATTTGTATTAAGCCAGTTACATAAATCAACCTTCATGACCTCTGCATAGTCAAACATTTCTGCTTCTCTTAATTTAACTATAAGGACCTTCCAATTCAACTTGGGTGACTATCATTGCCTAGTAGTCTGGCTCAGGGTGATATACCATCCCTTCCTTGGCTTGATTGCTCAAGAAGACTCCTACTAAAGCAGGAAGTTACTGGATGATGTGAGCACAATGACACTGATTTCCTTTCACCCCTTTAGCCATTGAAGAGAAGTAGGCTGTTGTAAGGAGCACAGGGAATGCCCTTGAAGAACAGGAGGAATTGCTGCTACTAAAGCAATGGTCAGATAAGAGGGATTTGAGTCCTGGCCAAGAAAATAACTTGAGAAAACATTTCAGATGAGCCTGTTTCATATGAAGAGAAAGCCAGGGAGGAGGAAGCACACTGAGGTTTGCACAGTTCTCTTTCTGTAGCCATAACAGTAAACACAGTCCTGACTTATCAAGCATTCATGTCTCAGTCTGGTCTACTTTGTAGGGTCAACATGTGTTGAGGAAGTCTCCATAGGTTAGTGGAGAACCCAGGTGGAGCAGAATAGGCTCCTCTATTCCAATCCCAAGGATGACTTTCTTTCCTATAATTCCCTGGGGCTCAGTTTGGAAATCACCCCTGTAGGTCTAGATTCTCCAAAGCACCAGAGGGCAGGACAAGAAAAAAAAAAAAAAGATTGGAAACTAATCAATGAGAGAAGCAACCTGGAATTAAGGAGAAACTTCCTAACAGTGAGGACAATTAGCCAGTGGAACAGCTTCCCACCAGAAATCATGGGTGCTCCATCACTGGAGGTTTTTAAGAGGAGACTAGATAGCCACTTATCTGAAATAGTATAGGTTCTTCTGCTTGAGCATTTGGCTGGACTAGAAGACCTGGACGAGAAGACCTTCCAGTTCTATTCTATTCTGCATTCTAGAGTGTGAAACTTCTCCTTTCCATAGAAAGAGAAATGCTACCAGTAATGAATCAAAACATGCTAGTCTCTGTGGGACTTTCCTTTCCCTTTTTAGATCACAGAAGAGGAGTTGAATATTTTTAAAATATTCTACGTATTAAAAGTCACATGCCTTTTTGAAAAGTTACAGAGAGTTTCGCTGACACAAAAAGTAAGAATAAGAATGTACAAGATGAATGGTAGGCCAGCAAGGCATCAGTCAGCTCTGCAACCTGTCCTCAAACACCTGGCCAATTTTGAGCAGCACCGCCCATCATTCTTACCACACCAGAGCCCCTCTTCATCCAAACGATGGTCAGAGATGGGTTTCCAATCCAGGCACAATTGAATACGGCATCGGATCCAAGATCAACAAGAAGAGACTGTGGTTCCGTCATCATGCGTGGCCCAACTGAAATTAAAAAAAGAAAAATTGTTGCAGGGCAGGACAGCCTCTAAAATTTAAAATAGTCATCACAGCAAATATGAAAAAGAAATAACCCCAAATGAACATTACAGCTTAAGTTTGAATGAATTGTTCTTGCTTTTGTGGCCTAAGGCCTTACCTAAATAAATGTTTATTCCAGATCTTTTGTTAGGGAAAGTATTATTATTAGGATCAATTATCTTTGGCATATGGTTCTCATTTTCTGACTTTGTTATTTTTTTTAAATCAGACTATCTCATTTTTAAAGAAGCAATCAAAAGTGCATCCCCAACAATTGGTCCATGGCCAGATTTTGCCCTGCAACACCCCACCACCACCTCCAACACAAGATGTTAAATGTGTTGAGCAATGTTCTAGTAATTCAGTAGTTAAGCCATACTTACAATAGACATCGACTGTTCTGCTGATGTTGGTACTGCCCAGAGCATTGGTCACCTCACAAGAGATGGGTTCAAAGAAATAGGTGAAGTCAACAATGGTCTCATAAGCATCACTTGATGCTTCCTTTATAATGTGGCCCTTTTTGGCCCACCTGTCGAGTAACAAAAAGAAAATACCAGGGTTGTGTTAAGAAGATGTACATGGAGAAATCAAACTTCAGCTTTACAGAAGAAATAAGGCAGGAGATTAAAAACACAACAGAAGATAAGCAATCGGAGATGATGCTGGATGTTAGATACTGCAGAAGTCTGATGCACATGAATACACTGCAATATGGAACCCATGTAAAATACCAAGTTCCTCGAGTAATTTTCTATGTGTCAACTAAAACATTTGTTTTCAGTGACTTGCAGGGAGAAGGAGAAAACTGCTGGATCAGCCATTCAGTCAATCCTTGCTTTGTTTTAAATTATAGATAAGTGTAAAACCACCAGATCAGCAAAGAAAGGCACCCATGCCATACAAATTATTTATTTCATATTGAAAGTTTATATCCTGGCTTTCTTCCACCGTGGAACAAGATGCAGGGCAACCAGGTGTGATGAGGCCAGTAGCTGCTCAATTTCAGTGAATTCATTGTGTACGATGTCCTGGGAATTTGCTGAGGGAAGCATCCATGATGGCTTTCGTATTCTGTTGGTCTTCTCAAGGCAATTTGTTTTTTTTTATCCATTGATTTAGCAGTAAAACAGTTGTGGATTCTTGATGTATTATTCTCTATTACTAAATGTCTCTGAGTGTATAGCATAGAAGAAGTTTTGTGCATAAAATAGGAAAACCTAGGTTTAAGTCCCAGCAGACCATAAAATTCATTGTGTGATTTGAGGTCAGTTGGTACTTTTTGACTCAGTTTGATTAATTGGGTCATTCCAAGACTTCAGTAAAATAAGGGCACGTGAACAAGAAAATCAACCTTCCTTCTAAAAAAAAGTACAGGAGGGTGACTAAAGGGGGAGATAAATAAGTAGCTGAAAACAAATCAAGTTGTTGGGGAAAAAATCCATGAATCCTTACTCTAGAAACAGGTGGGACAATTCTACATTTTTTTTCTCACAGTGTTCTTTTATTTGGCAACTGAAGATCAAATGACTCATCGGGGACAAAACTATGTGATAAAAGAAAAGTATTTTTCCAACTCTTCATCCTTTCAGACTTGGGATAGGGAGAAAAGAGGTAATACATGACCAGTAAATTGTTCTAAATTTTCTTCTTGGATTGTGGAGTTTGATTGAAGGTTATTTGGGCTCTTTTAGATCCATGGTCCCAACTGTTCAACTCTTTCCAGTTCAATTCAACCATTTTTCTTTCTCCTTCTTCCAAATGTTGCACTTTCAAACATCACCAAAAATGGAAGCTGAAGGCTGAGAAAAGGATGAAGGTCATTGCTTTCTATTCTCTGCAGTTCCAATTCAATGAATGGGAATTCCAAATTATCTTGGGGCCCTAAAGGATTAGGGACTGCACTGAAGTAATACATGTGCACTGGCTTGGTAGAAACCAAAGGTTAACTGGGAAGGAGAAGAAATTGAAGAAGAAAGGAAGGATTTACATTAGCGTGTAATTGATGCAACCAAGCTATTTTAATGGATGGAAGACACCTTTCTAAACATCTTAGAATACACCTGAAGTTTTTGCACTTTGGCTGCACATGAGCAACACTTCTAAGATTCTAATTCTGTGGACATTTTGCCAGGATACATCACCTCTTGCTTGCCTACAGTTGGCTAAATATGTGGATAGTATGGATTTCAAATATGTCCATCGTAGAATATGATGCTAAGCGATCTCCTGGGGTTGAGACCATCTGTAATGCTGATTCCAACTAAGATGTACTAGAAAGTTCATCCATCTCTGCTAACTGAACAAGACTTTCTTTAATTGACTCTTTTTCCCCTCCATTATATACTCTGTTGTTCCTGGCAGTGAAGCAGGCCAACACCAACTGTTTTTTGTTATCTATGAAATATGTGTGTAGGATGTGTAGTCTTTTGGCACATTGCTTAAACACAATCCCTAAAATAAGTTGGAGGAAGCTGTAGCTTAATGCTAGCATGCATGATGTATATGCAAATGCCCATGAAGCTGAATCCCTACTATTTTCCAGTATTTGTCAAAAGGAAGAAAAAATGTGGAAGAAATAAAGATTTTAGTGCTTTGTCTAGACCTGAATCTCTGTGTATTCAACCATGGTTGTGTGTCTGAATAAAAGTGGCACTCCTGTTATTATCCTCATTTTTATAGCTATATCACACAGACTATGCTTGGATTAAAAGAAAGAAATAATTCTAGATATTTTATGGATCTGTCTCTAAAGTGCTAAGCATGAACCATTCTTCAATTTAAATTTTTTCAGAATCATTTAGAAAATTATGTAAAAGAAATCAGCATATTTTCAGAAAGCTACAGCTCCACTGCTGTAAATAGTGCATTTCATAGGATGTTGCGTAAAAAGGGGTTGCAAGTAAACTTGGAGAAAAATGGCATGAGTTATGTAGCACGTAACTCTAAAGGTTGACTCAGCCTTCCATCCTTCTGAGGTGGGTAAAATGAGGACCCATGAGGACCAATGAGATGGTTGGAAGCAAGAGGCTGACTCTGTAAACGCTTAGAGAGGCTGTAAAGCACTATGAAGTGGTATATACATCTAAGTGCTATTGCTGTTGTAGAAAGGCACATCACATATTAACATATTGTTTTTGTTGCTGTTGCATTTAAACATCATTTTGCTTTGCTGATGGAACTGAAATGATCATGAAGCTTAATGTCTATGAAGAGTCTCAGTCATCCAAGTTAAGGTTGTCCTAAAGATTCTTTTCTTTGTTTTGCTTGAAGATGTTTTGCTTTTCATCCAAGAAGAAGTCAGAAGAACAAGCTTCTTGGATGAGAAGGAAAACTTCTTCAAGGAAAAAACAAAGAAAATCCAGTTGCCTTTTGGGAAAAAAAACACTTTTGGGATGATTATGAAGTTTGGAATTTGGGCCCATTCAAATTTGCCTTTTGTTGGATCTTGTATTTTTTTGGTCTCCAATGAGAGAAGATGCTTTGAAGAGGTCTTGGAAGATATAACGTGGTCTTCTTGGCAAGATGGGTGGTAAATGTAATAAACAGATTGCAATCACCTCCATTCCATCCAAGTTTCTGGAAGATGGAGTAACAGAGATTGGGGGAGTGAAGTGAGCTAAGTCAGTTTGCATTGACAGCTGTTAGAGAGAGATGGAAAGGAGTGGGGCTGCATTACTTGAGCACTCCTACTGGAATAATCATTGAATACTTGCAACCCAATGTCAATGGTAGTTTGAAACCTTGCAAATAACAATGAGTCTTCTAAATTTTTTAAAGAAAAACTGCTGACTGGAGTTTTGGCCAAAATGTCCATCATCCTAAGCCTGTTTCAAATAGCCCGCATCTTTTCCCATCACGAAACATACAAGATTACCAAAGCCATTGGATTTGATTATCATGGGAGAGAGCAGAAGGATTTGAAGGAGGAGGAAGAGATTCAGCCTTTATGGAGCAGAGGGGCTTCTTTAAATCCCCTTTGTCAGGTGTGAAAAATCAGGACCACACATTAAGCTCCAGTTAACAAGATTTATTGCTCATGCCTATATTTTATTTACATTTATTTGTCAAATGAAAATTGTGCATTTGAACGAGCAAAATGAAAACATTTGAAATGTGATGAGGATGATAGGTACGTTAGTGAACTTACACACACACACACACACACACACACACACACACACACACACACACAGAATCTCTTAGGAAACTCTTAAATATGGGGTGAAATCCACAAAAGTTAAGTCAGAATAAAACTGTGAAAATTAGTAGCTGAGACAACTGAATACACAAGAATCTAGTCAACTAACAGTCAGCACTAAACAGGTGCTAGATAAGAATGAATGGAATTCAAGGGGGACTTGGATCACTTGTAGCAACAGGATGACTCCAGACTGATTTCTCTCTTGACTTCACCCCAGGCTCTGCACTCCTTCTCTTACACCATACCCCATTCTAACAGGCTGGATTAAACTCATAGTGTGGAACTTTGCCTCTCTGCTTTAACCTTGCCTGAGTACAGATGTCATGTAGTACTGTTGGCATTGATAGGAACGTTTCAACTTCCAGAGTCCAAAATCAAGAAGGACCATTATGCAAAGTAGGCCCAACCTGGCTGAAAGAATTCAATCCAGAGTCTTGCCAAGTCATGCATTCAGATTGCATGAAAATCCACTTCTTTCCTCTTGGAATCCTCTCCTCTCTTCCTCCTTCCTCCCTTTTAATCAAAGGGAACATTATCCCTTTAAAAAACAGTTGAAATAGCATCACGCTGGAAAGCCACGCTGGCATCTGAAACACTGCAGTGGGAAAATTGTCTTTGAAGACAAGCTGTCAACTCAGCACTTGAATTAAACTGCTGTTTACCAAACAATAAGCAAACGTGACCTAATGGAACACCATCTGGCACCTTGCCACTTTAAGGATGGGTGTTGGAACTGCTTGGAAAGAGAAAATGTCAGTGTGTGTTAGACTGGATCAAGGGAGCTTGGGGAAAAAATATATTCTGGCAATAGGTAAATCTGCAGGAAAAAAACCCAAATCTAAGTCTCAGAAGCTTGTTACCTTCAAATCAAGGCTTTTCTTTGCTACTGACTTTTTTTTCCTAAAAAAACAACATAGGTTTTTTTCCTGACATTGCAAATAAGATGCACTAGAAGATCCTTTTCTCTTTAGCAAATCCAAGGCAGACACAGACCTACATTCTGCAGTCAGGTGAGAAAGACGAGACTCATTTTTGTGTATGTGCACCACAAATACACAAATGCATTTCCTTCTCATTAGAAAAAAAGAGAGTTGTAAAAGCATGGATCAATAGCAACAATCCCAAATGATGATCTTTATCAGAAATGCAAATATGAACTTATTTAATGCTAAACAGAAGAGCACCAAATTGTTGCATTCTTCTCACATGAAAAAGTGATCACAGGGCGAAGTTATCTTGCAGGATGGCAAAAACAATCCATCTTCCATTTTGTTTACCTCAAAATGCTCAAAAGCAATCTCTCTACAGTACAAACAGTAGCCAGTGAATAAAATGCATCACTCTGGGCTAGGGAAAAAGAAATATGAACACCAGTATCCGTTTGCTAAAACTGAATAAAAATCAAGGCAGATTTAGGAAAGCTCTATGTAAATGAAATATTTATACATGAAACTGAAGAATGAAAAAAAAACATGTACTAAAGAAAGTTGAACACAAGATGTTTTACCTACAGGAAATATTACATTCTCCCTCAATCTGTCTAAAAGAAGATTTCACCAATGCTCCAATGGCCTCTCTGTAAACGGAAGCCCAGACTCTGTCATGCTGGCTGTGGAAATTCTCATCATTTGACAAATAAGAAACACAAAATACAGTAGTTCTCATAAACAATACAAGATGAATGCATGGTGTATGAGAAGGGGCTGTGCTCTGGTACCTTTTGTTTTGATCTTCAGACATGGGTTCTGTGGGTATCCATCTTAAATTGGTCTTCTGGATTATAGGGAATGAGCCTAATGAACCCTAATGAGATCTACAACAGGGGTGTCAAACTCAAGGCCCATGGGGCCATCCTGGAAACAGCAAAGGTTCGGCCCATGGGGCCTCTGCAAGAGAAAACAGAGCTCGGGAGGGTCCTGTGTGGCCCTCCTGAGTTCTGTTTTTGCTGTCAGAGGGTTGCGGGATGATGTTGTAGCCAAAAACAGAACTCGGGAGCCCGTTTTCTCTGGCAGAGCATGCGGGCCACCAAAGGCACCCCTGACATGAGTGATGTTGAGCTGGCCACACCCACCCTATCCATGCCCATTCCAGTCCCCTGAGGTCAAACACAACTCTGATATGGCCCTCAATGAAATTGAATTTGACAACCCTGATCTACAATCATAGTTTTGTGGACACCAAGCCCAAGAATGCATGCAAATCATGGTTAAGTGTCTTTGTGTGTGTGTGTGTGTGTGTGTGTGTGTAGGTGTGAGTGTGGGATTGCTAAGCCTTCTTTTTGTGCATGGAAAGAGCTCCAAGACATCAGGACACACATGGAAAGTGCAAGGTGATATACATCAAGACTACCTCAATGGATAACATCATAATCATCAACATGACAAGTCTTAATGTGAATGGGGTTGGTGGTGAGTGAGCAGTGGGATATCATATGCCAACTGATGACATCAGCTTTTCAAAAGGGACATATTAACAGTACAGATGTAAACTCAATTTATATGCATTTATCTCCTTTCTTCAGTTATTTATCTTCACCCTTCCAACAGATGCTGACTAGCCATTTCCATTCTTCTTCCTACTGGATGATTGGGATGTAAATGCAAATAAATCAACTTCTATCCCCCCACACCACAAATCTCTTTTTAATAATTAATCCAGTGACTACACTTTTATTTTTGGTCTTCCATTCTATGTGGGAGGTGCACTCTTTCTGTCTAAGTGGCTATTTATTCCCAGCCTGACAAAGAAAGGAGATTATGCTCAATTTATAACAATCCTATTAGATGGACACTATTTCCCAGGGGAACGAGAAGACCTAGCCGCAGGTATTTTTTTCCCTAGAATTCGAAAAGGACAACCTAATACTGTGTAAAGCTGCAGATCCTCTTGCAAGATTCAGCTGAAGTAAACAGTGTAAGGCCCTCCCCAAATTGCTGAACCAACTCTTGTTAGAAATTCTGTTTATATAAAGCACCACACAGAGCAAACAAAGAGTACAGTCGCCATGTGCTTTACTGCTCAATTATAATCAGTGTAAGAAGGAAACAGGAAACTCTACTCAGAACAAAAGAACATAGAGCATATACCATAGATCTAAACTTGTAAATAATGCCATCTACAGACTGAATACTATAACATAGAAATACTGAACATTCCAACAATGAATTCCAACAATTCTCAGCACCCCACAAACCTGGATAGCAGTGAGGAATATGGTTAAGAGTCAGAAGTTCTCCACTTCTAAAATTTAGACTGTTTCAACACACATGTGTGCCAACAAAAAAATTGATGATGGTGAAAAACCACATCCTCCTAGTCCACTTAGAAAATTGCAAATGACTATCTTTAATCACACACTAAGATCTGAATGTATCAAAGCCACCCTGAATCCATCTGGATTGAACAAGATACTATGCAATCTAAATTGAAAATGGCATAGATGGTTACTTAAAATGTTGCAAACACCCACTTTAAAAGCCAATCTCCTTGTACACGTTATACTCTGACAATTAAGGTAATTTAAAAAAAACCTATGTACTGTATGGCAAACAAAAGTAAATGAAAAGCTGGAATCCATGAAATAAAAAGCGAGAGTTAATTAGTTCCCATCATCATGACTACAGGAAGGGAGATGGGTCTGCTAATAGTGATTGGTAGACTCAAAGGCAGAAGGAGTTCAGACAAAGCCATCAGTTCTATCATCTTCCCCTTATCCTTTTTACACACTCCTTCATGTTTCTGGTATATTTTCTTTTCCTCTACTTTCCCTTTATTTTGTGTAGCATGTTGGCTTGTAGACCAACTTAGCTCTTGCAGCAACTTGTTCAGATCTGAGGGAAACAGCAGGGGAAAGCACTGTCCTGATGCTTGATATGGACAAATAGCCATTGCATTTAGTCATCATTCTTTGTGTTTCCCTATCTGTTTCTACATCCCCCACACCCAAAAGCGTAAAAAAATACCCAGGAGAGAGAATAACACAGAAGAAGGCAGCTGCTGTGGGAACTGTTGGCAGATGTTTCCCTTTATGGACAATGATGAACCGGTAATTAGAGGAAGGAAGAGTTTGCATCCAACAACTGAGAAGTTATACTGACAGTTCTGTAAGGGATAATTCAAAGAACAGACAACTATCCCAAGACAGTCAGCTATTTCCATATTCCTGCAAATCATTTGAAAGACATGGGCTTTCTCATCTGTTACACCTGGCTGAAAATGATGTGTACAGATAGTTCTCAACATTTGACCACAGTTGGGACAAGAATTTCCATTGCTAAGCAAGAAGGTTGTTAAGTGTAATCCCTGCTTTTACAACCTTTTTTGCCATGGTTGTTAAGGGGCGTGCATAAGTGCACCATCGTGCCTCCCATCCCTGTCCAATTGTCCCCATTTATTTGTACCTATTTCCTGTATTCTTACTCATGTTTATACTTATACCTATTATCTTGTAAGCGACTGACAAATCAAATAAATAAAAATAATAAAAAATCACTGCAGTTAAGTGCAGAGGTGGTATCCAGCAGGTTCTGACCAGTTCTGGAGAACCGGTAGCAGAAATTTTGAGTAGTTCGGAGAACCGGCAAATCCCACCTCTGACTGGAGATTTTACAGTATCCTTCCCCTGCTATGCCCACCAAGCCACGTCCACAGAACTGGTAGTAAAAAAATTGGAATCCCACCACTGGTTAAAGAATAATACAGTTGTTAAGACTGTGTTATTTACGTAGCTGAATAGTTGTTAACAGTCTTAACTAAATAAGGAAATAAAGTATTCATCTCATCTTAAGCCAATCCAGCTTCTTGCCTCAAAAGTTGGTTAGGAAGGTCACAAATGCTGACCCCAGGATTCTGCAACTGGTATAAATACGTGCCAGTTGCCAAGTGCCTAAATTTCGAACATGTGACTGTGGGGATACTGCAATGGTAATGGATACAAGGACCAGTTTTAAGTCACCAAAGTTACTAAATGAATTTATGGTTGTATATTGAGAGCTACCTGCATCTTAATCTATCTTACTACCTCTGTCTTATTAGATAGGAATGTCAAACCAAAAAAAATCATCCTCTAGTTCTATATTTGTGTTTCTCTAACAATATCAACTTTCTCAGTGTGGACTTCGGCTCCCTGAATTCTCAACAGCAGCCATGGCTGACTGGGGAATTCTGGGAACTGAAGTCTACAAGTCTTAAAGTTGTCATCCCTGATCAAGATGATGGATAGTTCCAACTTTGACGACCTTATTTTTGTACAGATGAATATTGTGGGGGGAAAAAAATCAGGCAGATATTCCGCCAAGGAATTTGCAGTAGATACAGAATGTTTCCCTCAGTAAAAGTGTTAACAGTTCCCAATGGTCATTTCTGTTGGCATAATTTGAGATCTTATAGCTGTGAAAACCAACTGCAGAGACTCGTTCTGACAGTCTCTGAGAATCGGACATTACTGAATGGAAAGGAGGGGGGAAAACTAGATAACTGGTTCTCTTCACCCTAGTTAAGCATCAATTGGGACTGGGGGCTTGCTTATCTGTTAATCTGCTAACCTAAACAAAGCCCCTCCCCCCAAATCAAAACACTCATCCATTAGCTCGCAGAGTGATTCAATAAAGGCATATCCATGGATCATATGACTGGAATGGACTTTGGGAGATTTTCAAGTTCATGCAATATTTCTTTCATTTTAGTGCTTGGGATTTTTCTCCTCTTCTGATGACTCCCTTGATTTCATTATCACCTTCTTGAATGGTTAAGAAAGAATGATCTCAGTCCTTTGCTCTATGATCTTCAGAGATTGTGGACAAGTCCTTCTTTCATTTGTACATGTTGCCCTGCAGGTGTTTATAGATTGCCGTTGTGTTGCCCAAGGCAGTTTCTGAACTGTATCAATTGCCCTCTCTTAGCAAGTCTTGACATGATGATCCTGAGGCTTATCTGTTCAATCACATTCAATTCTTGGCAATTCTATGGACCAGCCCTTTCCATGTTTTCCTATCTTGCATGGTTTATTTCAGTTGTTTTAGCTGGAATCAGCTTGGATAGCATCTAACCACCATGTAGTTTAGCAGACTTGCCTCTTTTTACCACTGACCATTTGAGTGTAACTGCCTTTTCTCGTGAACTTGATTGCATGACATAAATGACATATATCTTACACGAGATGACATACCTTCAATTTCTTGTTAGCTTTTGCCCTCTATTCCTCTTAAACAGGGCAGTGTTTCAGGCCCAGAAGTGCAAAGTTTTACAGTGTCCTTTATATCAATCAGTTGCAGAGCAAACAGTTCACACTCAAGAAATTTCAGAAAAGAG
Source organism: Notechis scutatus (assembly GCF_049901735.1). Taxonomy (NCBI): domain Eukaryota; kingdom Metazoa; phylum Chordata; class Lepidosauria; order Squamata; family Elapidae; genus Notechis; species Notechis scutatus. The sequence continues at coordinate 17,254,639 of NC_142015.1, forward strand.
TCAGAAAGAATTTCAAAATCCATGCATTGGTCTCCTTTGTGTGTATTACTTTATTTCTTAAATACATCCCCTTGAGGATGGCTCTTTTCCTGCAACAATTTTTGTTTTTTGCATGAATTTTTGAAGGTCAAGGGGTGATGTCAAGACCCTCACATTCAGGCTAACAAGACCCTCATAATAATACATAGCTCTTTATACAGACTGGCTACAATAAACTCATTCTATGGTTTCCTCATAGCAATAGCATTTAGACTTATATACCACTTTATAGTGCTTTTCAGCCTTCTCTAAGCAGTTTACAGAGTCAGCATACTGCCCCCAACAATCTGGCTCCTCATTTTACCCACCTCGGAAGGATGGAAGGCTAAGTCAACCTTGAGCCTGGTGAGATTTGAACTGCCAAATTGCAGTCAGCGCAGTCAGCAGAAATAGCCTCCAATACTGCACTCTAATCACTGTGCCACCATGGCTCATATTTAGGCCTTAATCTCAAGTCCTTATACTGAAACCAACTAGATATTGTAATCAAGTTCCTATCAAGGACCTCCATAGTTTCTCCCTCCCCACTCCCTCCCTCCCTCCCTCCCTCCTTCCTTTCTATTTCTTCTCTTCATTCAAACATGCCTGCTCCATCAGATGAATTTAATTTATGTTATTTGCTTTGCCTACCCTTATAATCTCTCTCAGCTATCCCTTTGTTTGCTTGTTTATTTATTTATTTCCTGTAGCCTCTCAGGAACATTAGAGGATCATCTCTGAATTTACTGCCTTGTAATTTAAATGGTTTGCACGATGGACAGAAATGCATTTTCATCAGGAAACAGGTTCTCGATTTCAAGCTTCAAAGGAGATTTTATAATCAACAGTGTGAATATAGTGATTAAAAATATGTTGGGGTGTGTGTGGATCTTGGCTGGAGATTTTTTTAAGTACTATAGTTGTATACAAGGAGAAAAATAAGCATTCATAGAAAGGCATTTATCTAGATTTAGTTGGAGGGGATTTTTTCAAAAAAACATTTATCTGGATTTGATTCCCCCCCTCCTGATTTGATGGATATAAAAAATGTCAAGAGACCATTCAAAAATTTCCTTCCTTCCTTCCTTCCTTCCTTCCTTCCTTCCTTCCTTCCTTCCTTCCTTCCTTCCTTCCTTGTTCAAAAAGCACATTCGGAAAGGTAACAATGTGGCAAATCAGTATGTATTTGATTATGGAATCCATCATTTCATGTGATTTTTAGAATCTCAGTCACCGAGATTACCGATCTCTTTAGAATTGACGTAAGTCCATCTCTGTAGCTCCACAGTTTTTAATATGAGTGTTTTCTAAATTTTGCATTGCTATAACTATTATTTCATGCTTTTCAGCTGAGCAGCTGGAAGGTCCACGACCGCCTTTTACAAAGAGAGTGCTACATCATTGTTGTGACAACAATGTTATCAGGATATAGTGCAGGTTCTTTTCCCAATAATGAATTAAATTTACTGACACAGTGGTGGAGCTGGTGGGGAGGAAGAGTTTTTATGAATACTTGAGATCATATTCACAATCATGCTTAAAGGCAATATCTATCTGTTGTAAGGTGCTGAGCGAGAGACAATGTATACTGCTTCTCTGTGATATTGTAATTTCGTTTGGTTCGTCCTAATTCTGTTACCAAGAGAGACAGAGAGAGAAATGGAGATAGAGAAAGATTCCTTTATTATTATAGTTGGTCACACAGTCAGCCAGATGCTCAGACTGGATTTGGAATTTTTATTCACCCATCAAATCCTTTCCTGGGATAGGCAGATGTTGTTTGATGGTGTTTAAAGTTATAATCGCAAGACACACCATAAGCTGTTCTAAATAAAGCTGCCTTTTGCAATTGGCTGATGGAGATTTGGTCAATGCCGATGGTGTTCAAGTGGTTCTCCAGATTTTTTTGGCTTGCACCAAGGCATCTATTATCATTGGTACCGTCTTTGTTTTCATTTGCCACAGTTATTCTACTTTTATTTGTAGATCTTCGTATTTTTTCCAGTTCTTTCTTTTCTCTTCCCACTATTATCTATACAGCATCATGAAATCACAGCTGCTAATTCTTTAGCTGGTGTTGGACTTCATTCTCATCAAGTTCTTCCCATGAACATGGGATGTTATGTCAGCATATTATTATTATTATTATTATTATTATTATTATTATTATTATTATTATTATTATTATTATTATCATCATCATCATCATCATCATCATCATCATCAAAACAGTCAGCCAGATGTTCAGACTGGGTTTGGCATTTTTGTCTACCTACTGAGTCCTTACCAAGGACCTGGGATAGGCAAATCTCAATGTTTGATGGTTTTACAGATATTTCCGCAGGATGGAAGCTGTTCCAAGTAAAGCTGCCTTCTGCAATTGACTGATGGCAAATTTGTCAATGCCTGTAATGTTCAAATGGTGCTCCAGTTGTTTTGACACTGCATCCAAGGCACCTATTACTATTATTATTATTATTATTATTATTATTATTATTATTATTATTATTATTATTATTATTATTATTATTATTATTATTCCAATCCTGCCTCCTCTGCTTTAACTTTTTTGTACATGCCTCTGGGATAGGAGCTTGGGCTTCTATAAGGTCTGTGTGGATATAGTATGGTCATTTATTTATAGTATGAGTCGTTTAGTATGGTCTGTATGGGGAAAGAGATCAGTTAGTAGCTCTGCTAAAGATGGATAGATGTGATGTGAACCAATTATACAATTCAACCAGGAACCTTTGCACCCATAATCCCCTCACCTTCGTGGTTCCCAAAATTTGCAGCACTACAGTTTCAAATGCAAATTTGCACAGTGGATTTCTGTTTCTTATTCAAACCTGGTATGTTTTGTAAGGAAGTTTCTTGTTTGTGGGGAAAAAAAGCTCTGCTTAGACTATAGAAGTCTCCATAGCTCCAAAGCCTTTGGTATAAGCGATCCTAAATTTTTCATCATTCTATCTATTATTCAGCACCACAGATTCTTATTTTATTTTATTTGGAGTTTTGGTTTAGATGAGCCTTCTTTCCCCTCCTTTCTTTAGAGCAGCGGCAGTCAATAAACCTGGCAGCTTTACGTACCAAATTGAAGTTATTGGAAATATATTTCACAGATCTAAGCAAAGCAGGAAGTCTGAGATTAAACTCCTGTTGGGTTGGGCCTCAGAGCTATGCTAAAGCCAGCATCCAGGGAGGTAATATTTCTGGAAATTTACCTGCTGTATCCTCTGCCCAATGGCTGGCAAAAAATAATGTGTGACTGTTGATTGTTTTGGAGCCCATACAACTGGGCATCCAATTTCCTCTGTTCTCCTCCATATGTTCAAAGAAAATGTGAAAAAGACAGTAATAGTTTTTAATAAGAGATGTATAACAATTTTCTATGTGCAGGGCTCTCTAGGCAAGGCAGACTACAAACCATATCAATATCAGCCATCATGGTCTGATGTATCAAGCGCTCATTCCAGTGGTGGTATTCAGCAGGTTCTGACCAGTTCAGGAGAACCGGTAGCAGAAATTTTGAGAAGTTTGGAGAACTGACAAATACCACTTCTGACCGGCCCTGCCCCCATCTGTTCTCTGCCTCTTGATTGGCTAGGTCTTCTTTTGTTGCCCTGCACAGGAGAACGGAGCTGTAAAGCAGGTTAGTGGGGTGGGGAAGGAATGGAGATTTTACAGTATCCTTCCCCTGCCATATTTTTAACATTATTTTAAAAATCAAATCAAATTGTTGAATTGTCCTGTGCCAAATTGGTTGTAGTGAGATGACCATGGTGAGTTGTCCCATTCAGTATTGCAATGGGCAATCAGTTCGTGTTTCTTAATTTTTGAATTAAGTTATGCCTTAAGTTATGGCAAAGTTTGATGACAACTTCTGTATTATACAACAAGACATAATGGGTGGAAACTGAGCAAGGAGAGATTCAACCTGGAAATAAGGAGAAACTTTCTGACAGTGAGAGCCAAGGGGACAGAAGTTGCCTTCAGAAGTTGTGGGAGCTTCATCACTGGAAGCTTTCAAGAAAAGACTGGACTGCCCCCTGTCAGAATTGGTGAAGGGTCTCCTGCTTGAGCAGGGGGTTGGACTAGATGACCTACAAGGTCCTTTCCAACTCTGATTATATGTTATCTGTTACAAGTTACCATCTGAGATCCTACTGAGCAAAGTGATATACAGTGGTACCTCAGTACTCATCATTCATTGGTTCCAGGAGGTGTGATGAGTACCAAAAATGATGAGTATGAAACAATTTTTTCCCAAATGGAATAATATAGTGAATCACAAGGCAGCCAACACTGACATGTTCTAGCTTGTGTGTTGAGCAGCAAAAAACCCAATGAGTTCAGGGACAAAATGTTCACACCAGAATACGATGAATACCAAATTTGATGAGTTTCTAAGCAGTTGAGTACCAAGGTACCACTGTAGTTTACAAGTAGATGAAAGTCAAAACATTTCCCGAATAATCTTCTGTCTTCATAGTAAACAATATTATTTCATTATCTATTTCGGATACGATCTTCTCTGTAATGATATTGAAGCATGAAGTCCTTCATCTCTACCTCACAGGATTTGAAGTCCAGGCTATAAATCCAGTGAAGATAAGAATTTTGATCCTGTACATCTGAGAGAAAGACCCATTGAATTCAATGGGATTTACTTCTGGGTAGACATGCATCAGATCGCACTATTAAGTTCCATTGATTTTAAAGGTGAGAAAAGTTCATACAGAGCTTCTCCATCTGAAATGAGTTTGAGATTAACTTTATTTCAATGACATCTACAATCTGAAATTCTTTATTCTGGGGATTTAGGCAAGTTTTCAGTTTTACTCTTAAGCCCCTGGTTGGATTCCTGTTAAACTTTATTGATTCTTTAAAAACCAATGGCAACAATTTCTCATATTACTGATTATCCAGATCTCACTTTGTCTGCTGATAATATATTCCAGTGGTCAGAAGTGCTTGTTTTCTCAATTTCTTAGAGGTTGCATTTTAACCAAGATAATCATCCTTTTTAGTGTGCATTTTGAAGTTAGCCCATTCCTGCATATAATGTCTATGGAAATTCTCAGTCATCCAGGTTATGGTTGTCCCAAAGGCACTTTTTTCAAGAGACAACTGGACTTTCTTTGCTTTTCCTTGAAGACGTTTCGCTTCTCATCCAAGAAGCTCCTTCAGTTCTTCAACCAACACATGAAGCAGAACCAAAGAAGCTTCTTGGATGAGAAGCGAAATGTTTTCAGGGAAAAAGAAAGAAAGTCCAGTTGCCTCTTGAAAAAAAGCACCTTTGGGACACCCTGCACATAATATCCACTATTCCAGATCTTCTCTTTCTTTTAAGCCAAAATGTTCCTCCTTTAAAAGACTTCATCATTTTTCATTTGCATTCTCTTGGAGATGCTGCCAAAAATTAGCATGATGCCCCTTTCTTTCTCCTTTTACAGTCCCTCTCAATTTCAAGGTAAGCCTGATCTCAGCCTGATGACTTCATACAACCATGTAGTTTTCTTGGCACCAACATAAAACATGATTTTCCATTTGTTGATTTCCCAGAAGAAACATATGGTTCTACTATTCCCTGGATGTTTTCCACTCACATCTACCACAGCCCAGATTTATTTAGCTTCCAAACCAGGTTCATCTCAAAATGTTCAGTACAATTCCAAACCCTCAGGCTGTCCACTAACTCAACCTGCAAGTAAGCCTATGTTAGTGTTGCAACAGGGGTATCTGTGGGGTATGTTCATGTCAAAAACAAACCGACACTTGATGACTGGATAACTGTAACTCCACCTCTTTTACCATGGCTACATTTATAGGTAGTTCTCATCTTACATCCACAATTGAGCCTAACATTTCTGTTGCTAAGAGAGGCAGTTGTTAAGTGGATTTTGTTCCATTTCTCATCACAGTTGCTAATTGAATCATTGCAGCTCTTATGTTAGTGACACAGATGTTAAGTGAATCTGGCTTCCCCCTTGATTTTGCTCGTCAAAAGGTCACAAAATGGGTTCACATGATTCCAGGACACAGCAATTGTCATAAATATGAGTCAGTTGCCAAGCATCTGAATTTTGATCACACGACCAGGGGGGTTCTGCAATGGTTGTTAAGTGTGAAAAATGGTCAGAAGCCACTTTATCCAATGCCGTTGTAACTTCAAATGATCACCTCTGTTCACAAAAGAATACCTACACCAGGGGTGTCCACCTTGGTACTTTAAGACTTGTGGACTTCAACTCCCAGAATTCCTCAGCCAGCAAAGCTGGCTGAGGAATTCTGGGAGTTGAAGTCCACAAGTCTTAAAGTTGCCAAGGTTGGACACCCCTGCCCTACACCATCAGACTCGAGATTCTAGGCTCAGACAACCTTGAACTACGCTGACTAAGATTGGACTTAAGCATAGTACATAAAATCATATGTTACAACGTCTTGGCAGCTAATGAATATTTCAGCTTTAACCACAACAACACAAGAGCACACAACAGATATAAACTAAATGTAAACCACTCCAAACTCGATAGCAGGAGGTACGATTTCAGCAACAGAGTGGCCAATGTCTGGAACTCACTACCTGATTCTGTTGTCACCTGCTCAAACCCCCACTCCTTTACCTTCAAACTAACCTCTGTTGACCTCACCCCATTCCTAAGAGGTCTGTAAGGGGCGTGCATAAGCGCACAATCGTGGCCCGGTCCTATTGTCCCCAATTATTAGTTCCTATTTCTTGTATTTAAACTTATGTTTATTCTTGTTTCTGTTGTATTGTAAGCTTTTGACAAATAAATAAAATAAATAAATAAAAACTAAATGAACTGTGGTAAGTCAAGAACTATCAGTATAAAATAGCTAGTAGCCTTTTCCTCCATAAATTTGTCTATTCATGTGCTGGAGCTACAGAAGTTGGTGTCCATCATTCACCTTGTAGCAGCAAATCTCAGTTAGATTATGCTCTGAATGGAAAAAAAAAACCCCTCCAGATATTTTTTCCTGAATCTTCCACCATTCAGCTCAATCACCCTAATTGTTATAAGAGAAAAAACAAACCACCGTCCTTTACTCATAGAGAATGATTTAATCTTTTAATTGTCCTCTATTTGAACTTTGCATACTCCGTCTTTTTTTATATATCTTAAACAGGATTGTGTACAAATGGAGTTTAGCTAAACTACTCATTTCTAATTTGAACCTTCTGCAATCTTCTCAGTCTCCTCAGAATACCTCAGCTTGGATGAGTTTGGGTATCGCTAAGTCAAAACCTAAACCACTTAAAAGAAGGCTTCATGTATAAATAAAATGTGCATTTTAAAAATATTCAGAAAAATGCCATTTCTCACACTTCCTCCCCATCCCAGCTGAATACAACTTTTTTATTTTGCTGTTGATTTCACAGCAATACCCCATCCACCCCCTCAAGCTAGCAATTCTATGTGTAAATGAGTTCTAATTGGTAAGTTCTTTGTAATTACTTCTTCCAATGGTATGTACTCCATCATCTGCCAGTTGGCAATTACATCAATAATATTGGTTTCAGTTTCTACTCATCAAGAGAACATGGAGAAACAAAAACACAGTCTGGAGCTCATCTTCCTGATCAGTTGCTTTAATTAGCAAATGCTTACTATCATCTGATTATCGACCGTTTCCTTAATACAAGCAAAATGTTACTTTTTGGTATTTGATGACTGTTAGACTACACCATGATCAATCGATGCCTGATTTTGCAAAGTCAGACCCGTGCAAAGCTTAAAAAGGCATGAAATGAATAGATAGAAAGATTAACAGAGTTGGAAGGGACCTAGTCTAGTCCAACCCCCCACCCAAGCTGGAGATGAAAGGTAGTCCAAAATGAGATGGATAAACTGAGATTCCAAGAATAACATAGATCCTCTGAAAGCTTTAGAAGCAGCCCACAGAATCCTTCTAAAAGCACTGTCTGGAAAAACTGTATTAATGTAATAAAAAAGCAAGAGGTAATTAAATATTACATTAATTAGCATTCTTTAAAATGCAAATTGCTACAGCATATTTTTTCAGATAAAGTCTCATACTACAGAAAGATGAAGTGTCGGCCTTGACTCAGAAAAATGTTGCAGAGTCTGGTCTAAGGGAATTGTCTAATAATCCTGCTAACTTCAATGGGTTGGGTATTTTTTCCTAATAGGATTTTTAAAAAAATCAATTGATTTTTCAGATACAGAACAAAAATAGAAACATAGAATAACATTGTTGGAAGGTATCTTGGAGGTCTTCTAGGCCAAAGCTGCTCAAGCAGCAGACCCGTTACCATCTCTCCTTAAAAAACTCCAGTGACGGAGCATCCACAACTTCTGAAAGCAAACTGTTCCACTGATTAATTGTTCTCCCTGACAGGAAATTTCTCCTTATTTTTAGGTTGGATCTCTCCTTGATAAGTTTCTACCCGCTGCTGTTCTACTTTATTCTGTTCAGGTATATACTGTATAAATAACAATGTTTATGTGATGGCCCAGGGTGCGACACAAAAATAACCAAGTCACAAAAGTAGAATAAAGTTCCTTTAATGCCTCCAACTTGGCCCCAATGTCCAATTATCCTCGGCTGGAATTCAAACTCTTAAAGAAAACAGTTTACCAAGGGAGTAAATGCAGTCCGCACCCAAAATAAAGTTAATTCCAAATAAAAAACCCAACACAAACCACGCTGAAGGAATTACTATGGCAGGCAAGGATTATTAATTGCAGACTTCTACCAGATAACGCAGCAACCACAGTTGGGAGGAAGCCAAAACACAGATAAGTTCCGACAAGAATAATGCATGCTTTGCTTCCAGCACTGGGCCATGCACAGTTTGTCCTTTTAAACAGTCCTCACAGCTGCAACCCGTGAAGGGGATTATTTTATTTATTTATTTTATTTATTTGATTTGCCAATTGTTTACAAGATAATAAGTATAAGTGTATACATAGTTGTGAATACATGAAATGGGTACATATAAGAAAAATAAAAGAAGAATAAGAGAAACAATAGGACAGGGACGGTGAGGCACGTTGGTGCGCTTATGCGCCCCCTACAGACCTCTTAGGAAAGGGGTGAGGTCAATAGTAGACAATCTAAGGTTAAAGTTTTTGGGGTTTGGGGAAGAAACTACAGAGTTGGGTAGAGTATTCCAGACATTGACCACTCTATTGCTGAAGTCATATTTCCTGCAATCAAGTTTGGTGCGGTTAACATTGAGTTTGTATCTATTGTGTGCTCTTGTGTTGTTATGGTTGAAGCTGAAGTATTCATTGACAGGTAGGACATTGCAATGTATGATTTTATATACCATGCTTAAATCAGACCAAAGGCAGGCGTAATTCAAGGTTTTCTAGTTCTAGAATTTCAAGTCTGGTGGCATAAGGTATTCTATAACGAGTAGAGGTGGAGAACTCTTCTTGTGAAATATTTCTGGATTTTCTCAATTGTGCTAATATCAGATATGTAATGTGGGTTCCAGACTGATGAACTGTATTCGAGTATTGGTCTAGCAAATGTTTTGTATGCTCTGGTTAGTAGTGTGATATTACCAGAGAAAAAGCTACGTAGGATTAGGTTAACAACTCTTAATGCCTTTTTGGCTATGTAGTTGCAGTGGGCTCTAGCACTTAGATCATTAGAGGTGAGTATTTCAAGGTCCTTTACAGAGCTTGGGTCATCAACAAGATCTTGACTATTCAGCTTGTATTTTATTTTCTGATTTTTTTTTGCCAATATGTAAGACAGAGCATTTATTTGTTGAGATTTGAAGTTGCCATTTGTTTGACCATTCTGATACATAGTCAAGATCTTTTTGTAGGGTAGCAGTATCATCTGTGGTATTGAACAGCTTTACAGGGCCCTTTCCTCCCCCATAGACCACGCCATTCACATTTTTCCCTTATCCGCTCCTCCCTGCGTGCCCTAGGATGAAGAGGGGATGGGCCTGGGTCTTCCTCTGACTGCCCATCCAGCCTGTGCCTTCCCCAGTTTCTCCACAACCTCCAGAGCTACACTTCACTCCCTGTCGGCTGTTCCTCCTCTTCCTCGGAGTCAGACTCCAACAGGGGCATGACAGTTTATAGGTAGACTTGAGAAAACAAAAGAGTAAGCCTAAAACCATGCCTAACCAAGTTTCTTTGATTACCCTGAAATTATTTTAAAGCTGGACTTGCTTGAGTTCGAGCAACACATATTGCTAGCCTCTATTTATATGGTTATATTGGCAATGTGGCGATGAGAATGGGAAGATAATTTCTTTGCGATTCCTTGGACAAGTGTTTCATAGGAAAAAGTTGCATGTGAGAGAGAGAGGCGTGATAACAGAGGGGTAAATATTCCCGGGACCTGAAATGAACATCATAGCATGCTCCATTTCAGATTTTGCTAGAACAGAATTTTCTGAGAAGCTAAGGTAAGAGCAAAGAGTGATGTAACTGTCATCTAAGGGACGTCATGCATGACCTGTTTCCACACAGAAATGACACATAAGAAAAAGGGTATATGTTCTCCTGAATTTACGACCAAATAGATCCTTTGAACTGAATCGACACCACAATGTTCACGTGACTTTTTCTTTGGCTTCCTTCCAGTAGCATTTCAAAAGAACCATAAAGCCAGAGGTATTAGAGCTATAGACTGAAGAATACTTAAAGCAAATTGTTTATTTCTCCTCTAATCCCTTAACACCAATTTTTAATCACTCAGGTATGCTAAAATATCATCAGGAAGGTTTAAAAAAAAGGGATGATTATGATGATGACTTATTTGATTTATGTTTCAATTTGAACATCCAAGCTGGATCAGTTTGAATATTCAGGCTGACTAAGAAACAGTACAAATGTAAAATTAAAAAACAAAACAAAACAAAACAAGAAGATATAAATGCAAACAGTATTTAACAATAACAAGACTGTTGAAAGAAATTAATCTTGATTGTTTTTCGGAAGAATGAGAGTGAATGTCAAACTGAATCCCCCAGACAGAGTACATTCCACATCCTGGGAGTGATGGAGGAGAAAGCCTTTTTCTGTAGGTAGTCTTCAACTTAGGACCACAATGGCAAACACAACCATTGCTAAGCAATGCAGTCATTAAGTGAGTTGCACTCAATTTTATGAGGGTTTTCTTTTTTTTTTTTGCCACGGTAGTTGCAAATCTGGCTTCCCCATCAAATTGCTCATCAAAAGCCCCTGGAAGGTTACAATTGAGGATCGCCCAATCCTTGGACACTGCAAACATAAATACATGCAAGTTGCCAACACCCAAAATTTGATCAAAGGACACTGTGATGGTCATAAGTGTGAGGACCACTTGCACGTCAATTCTTTTTCAGCGCCATTGAAACTTTGAACAGTCACTAAATGAGTAGCACTAGCACTAGCACTAGTACTTAGGCTTATGTACCACTCCACAATGCTTTACAGTATTCTCTGAATGGTTTATGATGTCTGTTCTGACCAAGGCTTCCAGAGACTGTAATTAAGCACACAAGCTTAGTTAAAACAACTCTTGTTTTATTTCAACACTGGGAATTGTTTTTATTCCAAGCCAAGTCCCAAACTGTCCCTTCAAGATAAGCACCCATCTTTCTTTCCTTTGAATTGTAGCCAACAACAAGAGTGCCAAATGAATTGTAAAAAAACCAGCCAAACTACAAAGTCCACACAGAGCTTCAGGGTTTAATCTGAACAGAGAGAATGACATTGCTTCCTGCAAAGGTTTCTCTACCTTTGCCCTTCCTTTATACCTTAGAGGAGGGGCAAACACCTCCAAACCTTACTCCCAAGTCATCCCTTTTGTCTCAGCTGCTCTCGCCTTCTAGCAGCTCTGTGCACACGTGCATTGGGAACAGGTTCCCCTGGGTGCTCTGCCTCGCTGCTGCCAGACTCTGGAGGCTCCGAAGGCAGCACCCCACTCCCAGATGGTCCTGGCCCCATCTCTGCATCAGACACAGGGCCCTTGTCCGAGTCCTCTCTGACTTCCTAACTGGTCCCCGTTCTTCCCCACAGTCCAATTCTGCTGCTGTCTGCACTGGCTGCCGGCAAACCACAACAATGTCAGCATATTTTCCCCAACAACCTGGGTCCACATTTTACTAACCTCGGAAGGAGGGAAGCTGATGTTCTGACCCAGCCTTCACAAGCCCCACTCAACAGCCTACTCATGAGGAGAAAACCCTTTTTATTTAGAAAGGCAGGAATCCACTGGCATCCACTGACAATGCTCAAGGTCACACATCCTTAGGTGATTCACACAGGGAGCCTCAATTAGCACTTCAATGCCTACACAAAGAGTCCTGACCAACCTGGGTAGTGGCAAAGAAATCCTGGCAAGGAATCTGCCAGAGGGAACTCTTCTGGAGCATGAACGGTTGTCTCCAACAACCACGCCTCCCACAACCCTCCTCCTTATATCCCAGCCAGGGAGGGGCTTGTTAACCTCTCCTTCTTTTCCTAAATAGCCGGCCTTCAGTCCTGCATTCCTCTCCTCTCCACATTTCTCTGTGCATACACACATCTGGGACAGGCCCCAGATGTTCCTCCCTCTTGCTCAGCTCAGGCCCCAAAACAGCTGTCTCTCCACCTGAGTGTGAGTAGATGGGCCTTGCTCTGCATCTGGCTCTGAGACCTCCTGCTCCTCAGAGCCTTCCGCAGGCCTCGACGGTAACCCAGGCACGCCCTCTGTCTCCTCTGACTCCTCTGACGAACCACAACAGCTGAGTCAACCTTGAGTTGGTCAGGATCGAGCTTCTGGCTGTGGAATGCAGAGTTAGCCTGCAAGACTGCATTCCAACCACTGCGCCACCAAGGACAGGAGTAGTTGTAAGTTGGGAATGATCTGCACTTGATGAACAAATGAAACTTTGCTAAGAGAGGCTTCTTCCGAAAGACATTTGCTGCAGATCTTAATGGCCCAACAGGTTTGCACTTGGGAAAACAAAGCCTCAGCTAGACTGATGGAGTTGAGGGCTTTAATTGTAGAAATATTTAAAACTGTGCAGGATAAGCAACGGTCACCAGCATAAATGTCCCAGCTCAGAAAATATATGGCCTTTCTATTTTGCACTGCTTAACAGCTTAGATGTTGTATTAAGTGTTAAACACAGGCAATAGCGATCACTCGGGGTGAAGTTATATTACGCTTTTAGAGGAAGAAAAAAAATGACACTGAGAGAACCTATCTCTTTATGACCCTCAGTATCAAAACTTCATGCAAATCAAATACTTCTGAGGTTTGTAGATGACAAAGCCCTACAGGATTCAGATTCAGGCATCTGCAAATGGTCCCTCCACCCGTCTTAACCTCTTCTTTGTGGATATTCCAGATGGGGATGCTAAGGTTCCCTCTGATCATGGCCATGCCTTCACATGGAGAGAGACATACAGATACTCATGTTTTGCAAATAGGAAGACTGGCAGTCTCGCAAAAAAAGATTTCTCCCTGAAATAACTAGTTTTGTTTTAGTTTTGCAAAATAATTTATATGTGGAAGAATCTGGTTGTGCAGTTTTTCCTTTGCAGTTTGAACAGTGACCATTGCCAAACAGTTTGATCACAACTGATAATGCAGAGAAGATGAATGATCCTGAAGGCTATAAATAAGTAACAGGACATACGCAGGGCCAAATCTTAACCTATCGTGTTTGTTCAGAAGCAAAATCCATTGGGTTCATGAAGATTCACTTGCAGCAGTGTTGCCACCAGTATAAATATGACTAAAATAATAATTCTGAAATGAGATTAGATGGTCCTGTCACAGAAGATGAACTTCCTCCAAAATGGAAACAAAAAAGAAGTAAAATGCCCTTTTTAAAAGCATCACCGGCTATCTGCACCATTAAAAACTCACCTAATTAATAAAGGGCACAATTTAAGAAATCAATTTTCAGTAGACTTAAGTTCATGCCTCTTTACAAATAAGCAATCCCACAAAAGCTATTAACTTGCCTTAAAGCAAATAAAAAACGTAATCTGTTAGAAAGTTAGTGAAAGGAAGCTTTAAGAAATCCTATCCTCCCCATACAGCAAGGAAGTTTAAAATAGTGTCATAATTAGACATTAAAAATGATAACAAACAATACCTGATGGAAAAGTGATGGACATGTCTGGTAATCTCCTCATTATCCTGAATGTTGTGGAGATAGAGACTTTCTTTCTAGTTGACACAGAAATAAATCAGGAGAGGAATACCAGCCATTCACACTCACCTGTACACAATTCCAGATGTAGCCCCTTTTAATTAATCCCAAATGATCATTATTGAGGAGAACCATCCATTTTATTCTTCATTAGAAGTAGAAATAGAATTATAATAGAATAGAGCTGGAAGGGACCTTGAAGGTCTTCTAGTCCAGCCCCCTGCTCAAGCAGGAGAACCTATACCATTTCAGACAAGAGGCTGTCCAGTCTCTTCTTAAAAACCTCCAGTGATGGAGCAGCCATGATTTCTGGTGGCAAGCTGTTCCACCGGTTAATTGTCCTCACTGTTGGGAAGTTTCTCCGCAATTCCAGGTTGGTTCTCTCCTTGATTAGTTTCCATCCATTGTTTCTCATCCTGCCTTCTGGTGCTTTGGAAAATAATTTGACCCCATCTTCTTTGTGGCAGCCCCTCAAATATTGGAATACTGCTATCATGTCACCCCTAATTCTTCTATTCTTTAGACTAGCCAGACCCAAAATCTGCTGCTGTTCTTCACATGGTTTAGCCTCCAGGCCTTTGATCATCTTCCACTATAGACTTCCACTATAGCCCCAGGCATCATGACCAATGGGGCAAGACGGTGGAACTGTAGTCCAAAACACGTGGATGACTCTCTATCGCCTGTCTCTTGTTTTATTGAATGGTAGAAGGACTAATAAGGAATAATTATGGTTGAATCCCATGGGGGGGGGGGGGCTAATGCAACTTAATTTCAGGTAAGTGCATATAAGATGGCAACCTATTGTGGGTAGGGAAACTAAGAGATAAATAACCTGCATTAAGAAATATTATTTAAAGTGTGCTCCTAACCAAGTGGGGCTGTTGCATAATACAGGTCCTATTAAGCTGTCATCAGCTTTGTTTTGGGTCTTTGTGTCAAAATTATTCTACTAGTGTTGTCCCTTCAGAGTGCCCATTTTGATTAAGCATGTGGTATTTAATTTGAAAAAGCCATAATTTTTAATTATAGAAATGCAACAAAATGATTGCTTGCTATTTTATTCAGTACTTACTCAGAATTATCTAGAAGGAATAAATATTTTCCTGGACAATTTTTTTTAGCCACTCAAGTACCCTTGGAAATACCTTCAATAGGCATATGACTCACCCCATGAATTCATAAACACTCCAGTCCCTTGGGAAGTTTATTAATTGCTATGCAAAAATACTTTGAGAAAGAGCAGTTGGCATTTACAGCAGTAATTGAGGCTGGCAATGTTGTAATTTGTAACATCTCTCCACCCCCTTCTTCCCATTGTTTATGGAAAATGACGTATAATTCTTGAAAATTTTTAGAGACACAACAGCCAAACCCTATTGTGATGTGTGTCATATTCTTACGCCATTGAAAACATGGTTGTTTTAGAACAGGATTAGTTGACAGAATGCTACTGAACCAATGTCCCCATATTGTTATTAAGTAGTGATATGGAATTTTTGATATTCTCAAGAAAAGAGGTGGAAAATATGACTGAAAGTAAGCTTTTCTCCTCCCATAAGATTGAACACAGTTCAACCTTTCATGTGAAACGTGGAATATTTAAAAACAATAGGAGGAAGTACTTAATAGAATGCTACGGAGTTTACTGCCAGATGTTGGATTGGCCACCAAAACCCAACAGCCTTTGTAAAGAAGGACTGAACTAATTCTCAAAAAAAAAAAAAAGGTTATCAATGGCTATTTCTCTTGATGACATACATTATTTCCAAATAACCAACACAGTGATAAATATCCACTGTTGCAGGAGTGGTAGTAAATCAGAGCTTCTGTTGCTTATGAAATTTTCTGTCCATGGTGGGTTTTTCCAAATGATTGGCTTGGATGAATCTTTCATCTATTCCAGCAGGGCTCCCTTATATTCCTTTATTCCTTAAGCCTGAGAGCCTTTGCTGCTTCTCTTCTTCTCTCTCTTCTGGTGGTCCCAAATGATTCGAAGACACACCATAAAGCACATCTACTGAAGCTAATTAAGTCTGTTTCTGATCATTCTAAGACATGAGGAAAATATCAAATATGGGGAAGGCTGAGAACTCCATGTATCCTATCTTGAGTTCACAGAAGAAAAGAGGGTTATAGCTGTAACTGATAGATGCAAATAACGGCATTAACAATCAGATCCACGGTGGTTCAGATGAAAAGGAAAACCTAAAGCTGGGTGACATTTTTGTTAGGGTCAGGTTTTTGATCGACTTTTGAGTTCTCAAAGCATCTCAGAATTATTTCCCCTGCATTTTCCTATTTTCCAGTGCCCAGAGTCACTCGATAGTGAGATAGGCAACATATACATTCAATAAATAAAGTAAATAAGTACGTATATATGTACAGATAGTCCTTGACTTACAACAGTTTATTTAGCAACCATTCAAACTTACAATGGCATTGAAAAAAAAAGTAATATAGGACCATTTACTGCCCAAGCAGCTGCTGATCCAGTTCTACAGAGGTATTATTGAGTCTGTCATCTACACCTCTATAACTGTCTGGTTTGGTTCTGCAACCCAACAGGACAGACATGGACTTCAGAGGATAATTAGGACTGCAGAAAAGAACAATTACTACCAACCTCCATTCCATAAAGGACCTGTATACTGCATGAGTCAAAAAGTGGGCTGTGAAAATATTTACAGACCCCTCACATCCTGGACATAAACTGTTTCAACTCCTTCCCTCAAAATGACGCTATAGAGCACTGCACACCAGAATAACTAGACACAAGGACAGTTTTTTCTCCAAACGTCATCACTCTGCTAAACCAATAATTCCCTCAACACTGTCCAACTATTTACAAAGTCTGCACTACTATTACTATTAATCTTCTCATCATTCCTTATCACCCATCCCCGCCTACTTGTGACTGTATGACTGTAACTTTGTCACTTGAATCCTTACGATTTATATTAATTGTTTCCTAGTATGATTTGATTGCTTATTGTACCCTATGACTATCGTTAAGTGTTGTGTCTTATGATTCTTGGCTCTTGATGAACGTATCTTTTCTTTTATGTACACTGAGAGCATTTGCACCAAGACAAATTCCTTGTGTGTCCAATCACACTTGGCCAATAAAGATTCTATTCTATTCTATTCTATTCTATTCTATTCTATTCTATTCTATTCTATTCTATTCTATTCTATTCCTATTCCTATTCTATTCTATTCGTATTCATATTCTATTCCATTCCATTCAATTCCATTTTATTTACTATTCTCCATTCTGTTCTATTTTCTATTCTATTCTATTCTATTCTATTCTATTCTATTCTATTCTATTCTATTCTATTCTATTCTATTCTATTCTATTCTATTCTATTCTATTCTATTCTATTCTATTCTTTCAGTCTTATGATCGTTGCAGCATCCCCATGGTCACGTGATCAAAATTCAGGCATTTGGCAACTGACTCATATATATGATGGTTGTAATGTTCCGGAGTCACATGATCCCCTTTTTCGACCTGCTGACAATGGGGAAACCAGATGCACTTAACAACCGTGTAACTAACTTAACAACTGCAGCGATCCACTTAACAACAGTGGCAAGAAAGATCTTAAGAATGGGGCAAAATTCACTTAATAAATGTCTCATTTAGCAACTGAAATTTTGGGCTCAGTTGTGGTCGTAAGTCGAGGACTGCCTGTAATTAAATAAGTAAATGAATGAATGAATTGAATCTGTAAGCAGCGATGGGGCAGAAGAAAGGAAGGATTTTTCTGGGGCAACATACAAGACAAGCAGCTATCAGAGTGCATATAATGATGCATGGTGGTTTGCCAATCTTTACTAAGCCATTCAACTAGGCTCTTCTTACAGGCCTTTTGTGAATGACAGATTAGCAGGAAATGATTGAATAGATACTCAGGACCAAATGTGCACGAGGTTTTCTCTTGCATGAACCTAAGATGATATATTGAATGAATTATTTTTTATTAAGTGTGAATTTCCATAATGGTGATATGTTATTCTTCCCGCCTTCTAACCCCCTGCCCCCTGCCCTCCTCCTTGCCTCTCTCCTAATGAAGATGGGTGGCTGGCAGGGATGCCCGGTGGAATATGAACCACAAATGGCACGCTTTTGCTTACAAAGGGGGCACGGCTGAGTTCATTTATCAGATGGCACAAGACTTAAGTAATCTCCCTGACATCTAAATTACAAAGCCGGGTCTGTGAGATTGGATCGCTGGAACTTTAATCAAGTTCAGAAGGGCAAAGAGTGAGACAGAAATTCTACATTGCCAGCAGAAGCATAGATGTGCTAAAGCCTGAATCTGAGAATAGTAATATGGGTGGGATCCAAGCTTGTTCATACTTAGGAGTAGACTCACTTGGGATGCGTTTGTGAGTGGGGTGAAATCAAAGGGGCACCCAAGTAAAGAACTCAAAGCCACAACATACACAAGGTTTTTGGGTTTTTGGCTTGTTGGAAATGGGATGAGGAGGCCCCTATTCTTTTTAAAATAGTGACATTGTGTGTGTGTGTGTGCGCGCGCGCGCGTGCATGCGCGTAAGAAGTCCCTGTGGATTTTATTCCGCTAGCTATTGCTGATTATAGGGGGCAGTGTTCATCTCTGTTTCAAGGCCATTGAGCCAGCATTGTCCTAAGACATTTGGCTACCATAATGTCACAGAGCGCTGTTACCTTCCCACCAAAGTGGTATCTATTTATCTACTCACATTTGCATGATTTTGAAATGCTAGATGGGCAAGAGCTGTGTGAGGGGTATTCACCCCACGCGTGGTGCTCGGGTCTCGAATGTGGGCTACCAGCTTTCCAGCTGACAAGCCCAGTCTTAACAGGTCAGACTGTATCATCTGCCATATAATATAATATATATATATATCCGTATATCAAGCCAGTCAGATTTAAAGAGCCAAAAAACAGACAGAAGATATTAGGGGCACCAATCAAGCTGAACACCAGAATGGACCAATAAACACAGACCAAGACTCCCAACCAATTGGATGAAGAAAAAAACCATTCTGGCACAGCAATAGGCTGCCCCAAATTTAAATTGAAACCACTGTAAAAGTCTGACTTTGCTGTGTTCTGCTTGATTGCAGTGAGATTCTCTAAATCGTTCTACAACTTTAAAAGCACAACTACTTTTGTATCTTGCCATACATTGGTACCGTGAAAACTTAAGCAAATATATATATATATATATATATATATATATATATATATATATATATATATATATATATATATATATATATATATATATGTGTGTGTGTGTGTGTGTGTGTGTGTGTGTGTGTGTGTATGTATGTAAATGTAAATGTAAATGTAAATGTAAATGTAAAAAATGTAAATGTAAATGTAAATATTAAATATATTGTAGGGCAATGGGTTTGGGTATATTTCCGGTCTTATAAGTGCAGGAGATGGGGACAATTCATTTTAACAACAGCAGCTAAAGGCAGGATTGGGAAAAAGAGACTTGAGGCTTATATGTGAGGTGATATAACTGAATTCTTGGAGCCTCTGAGTACAAAAGGATGTTTCCAAAATGGTGCAGAACAAATACATTCTCTTTCAATCTGCAAACCTTCCCCTCCATCCTCAAGAGATAGAGGGAAGGAGGATCAAAGTAATCAACACACAAGAGTATGTGTGTCTCTGTGTGTGGGGTGGGTGGGTAGGTGGGGTGGGTGGGTATGTCTACATGCACACATGTCTTCAAATCAATGTTGGCACTTGGCAAATGTCTGGAGAAGACCCTGCTGTTTTCTTGGCAATATTCCAGATATGGTTTGCCATCAGAAGTGGGGTAAGAGAGAGAAGTGGGGTAAGAGAGAGAAGTGGGGTAACTTCATGCTGAAGGTGGGACTAGAGCTCCCATTGTCCTAGTTTCTAGTTTGATGCCTTAACTCTTAAACCAAACTGTTTCTCCAATTAACATATCAAACTGATAAATGAGGGCACAGAACACAGATTCATTTTCTAGGAATGTATCTGAACCCCCTCTTTCTTTGGAATCAACCTGGCTAAAATGACATCTTGTGAAATACTAATTATCTTGGTTTTGAACTACTGTTAGAGGCTTGAGAGACATGATATGCCTGTTAGATATCTACCACAACATCAATGGAAGTCTCAAGAATTGATGTGCCATCATTAAGATTTCATAATTCAGGCAGCATTGTAGAAGTTGGCATTGATTATTATAGATTACAATATAGACTGTCGTATTATTATTTTCAGTCATCTGGTGGTTAGCACTCTCTTTAATGACCAGATGATCATTGCATCTATAAATGCAAAGAAATACGATCCTTCCATATCCCTCCACATCCTGTCAGAACCTATCCTTCCATCTTCCCATCATCCAGTCAAAACTGATGAAGTTTCTTAGAGGAGAAGTGAAATATCTTCTTCTTCCTCAAGGAAAGAACAGTCCAGTTGCCTTTTGGGGGGAAAAGAAGGACCTTTGAGAAAACTATGACCTGGATGACTGAGAATCTCCACAGACAAATAGTATTCTCCCCCCCACACACACACACATTTAAAAAATCATGGATGCAGCTTTGACTTCTGTGCATTCTAGAACAGGGGTTGCCAACCTTTTGGACCTCAGCGGCCACTGAACTCATAATTTTAAATCCCACAGACCAGAGACCCTGGGAAAATCCCAAAAAAAGTCTGCAGGAAAATTCCCCATCCCGTTTTCCTATTGGTTATTTGGGATCACAGGATGCCATCTCCAGCTCCATTCTCAGGGGGAGAGAGAGGGGGGGGGAGAGACTTTTGACTTCATGCAAGGAAAACAGCAGAAGTCTTTCTTTCTCTTCCCCAAACTCTGCCAGAAATGAGTCTTTGTGAGATTTGTTAATCCGGCACACCCTCTTGGAGCAGGATGCCTTGCAAGGTCCCAAAGACTCATTTCTGGTGGAGTTTGGGGGAGAGAAAGAAAGACTTTTGCTGCTTTCTTTGCGTGCAGCCAAAAGAGAAGAGAAGAAGAAAGAAGCAGCCCGGTGGCCAGGCCAGGCACATGGGGCAAGTGGGGCAAGTCCCCCCCATCTTTACCTCGTATTGTTTGCAATGCAAGAGATGGAAGCTTTGTGTTCCCATGGGCCATGTGTTCCTGCGCAGCATGGATTAATTGCTTTGGGGGTGCGTTGGGGGTGACATTTCTCTGCAGACCACCAAATTTTTTCTCATGGACCACCAGTGGTCCCCAGCCCACTGGTTGGCAACTACTGTCCTAGAATGCAATGCAATGCAGCCAGAGGGCTGGAGAATGCTGCATTCCGAGCATGCCAGTTCAAACTGCCAGCTCTCAGCTTGCGCTCTTCTGCAGACCTTGGCATGCCAAAAGAGTGACTGCCTTTACAGGTTAACTGAATTTCATCTGTCTCGTTCCCCCAACCCAAAGAAGCATGGAGGATCAACAGCATCCCACACCTTACGACCAATTAGCATCTCTGATTCACAGCATTGAAAATCTGCTGATGCAGCTTAATTAAGACAGTTTTACCCAAGGAAAAGAAAGATTGTTGCCTGCCATGGCTTTGTAGGTGGAAGGCAGGGTGGCTTTCCTCTTTGGCTACCATAAGGAGACCTGGGGATTTTTAGTTCTCATTTCCTTTAGCTTCCAATTTCCCATCCAAACTATGTAAGTAATTGGATTGTTAGTGTCACTGGTTGGCCCCAGTATTCTATGGTCCTGTTTGACGATTTGGAGAGAACAAAGGCTTGGAGAAACATCTGGAAACAACAGGTCACAAACTCAGTTGACCATTATTGGGGAAAAAAAGATCTGCAGGCAGTTATATCTGCCAGTCAAATTGAAATTAATAAGGGCATCCTGGTATTTCTTTTATAATCACTCATTTTCGGGACAAACACAACCGGTATGGAGCTTTTCCCAATTGTTACAAAAGCAGCTCTAGATCTTAGTATCATGTATGTCTTCAGTCCCTTCTCCATTCCTTTGAAACCCCTCATAAGCCTTGGCTTTGCCCAACTCAGCTCTTAACTATTCTCTCAGAAATGTACTTTAAAAAATGATAGCTGTTCAGGTTCCAAAAGCCAAGAAAGACACATTGAGGTTCTTCTGAGCGAAAGTTTCCTTTAGCGTAGAAGAATTCTTGCCAGATTAAAGCAGGTGACTTGCACATATACTCTGAGAACTATTAGGAAGGAACCATCTTCTTTCTCCAACACGAACTATCTAACATTTCTGTTTCTTGTTATTCTGCAATGCACTCCCTTCCTCCTGGGAATCCAGACTACATTCCATCACATCAGTCCCAATTGCCCAAAAAAACCTCCCACTGCAGAGATCTGCAAGGCCAGGTGATGGGAACGGATGCTTAGAAATTTGCCCTATGGACTCATCATGGCAGGTGCA
Organism: Notechis scutatus; assembly: GCF_049901735.1. Taxonomy (NCBI): domain Eukaryota; kingdom Metazoa; phylum Chordata; class Lepidosauria; order Squamata; family Elapidae; genus Notechis; species Notechis scutatus. The sequence continues at coordinate 17,277,220 of NC_142015.1, forward strand.
AGAAATCAGGAAGCAAGGCAGTTTATTACATGCTACAACAGGGATATCAAGGCCTGGGGGCCAGATTCAGCCAATGGGGTGCTTAGATCTGGCCCATGGGACCACCCTAGAAACAGTAATGGATTGGCCTGCAGTGCCTCTGCCAGCAAAAATGGAACTCTGTTTTCGCTGGCAGAGGGTTGCAGGAGGCTGTCACAGCCAAAAACAGAACTCAGGAACCCGTTTTCGCTGACAGAGCGCTCGGACCACCTCAGGTGCCCCCAACATGAGTGACGTCGAGCTGGCCATGCCCACCCTGGCCCCCTGAGCAGAGGTATCCAGCAGGTTCTGACCAGTTCTGGAGAACCGGTAGTGAGTAGTTTGGAGAACTGGCAAATACCACCTCTGACTGGCCCCGCCCCCATTTATTCTCTGCCTCCTATTGAGTCCCAGCTGATTGGCTGAGTCTTCTTTTGTTGCCCTGCACGGGAGAATGGAGCTGGAAAGCAGGTTAGTGGAGTGGGGAGGGAATGGGATTTTGCAGTAACTTTCCCTCAGGAGTGGGGAGGGAATGGGCATTTTACAGTATCCTTCCCCTGGAGTGGGGTGGGAATGGAGATTTTGCAGTATCCTTCCCTTGCCATGCCCACCAAGCCATGCCCACCAAGCCATGCCCACAGAATCAGTAGTAAAAAAAATTGAATCCCACCACTGGCCAGGATGCTGGACTAAAGCTGACAAGTAAAATGGATTAACAGAATAACAGAGTTGGAAGCATATAAGGAGCTTCTAGGGATGTACATAAATTGTGGTTAAAAAAAAATCAGGGTGTAAGCTACAATGAGATGATTGAAGCTCCACTCTTTGGACCCCTCATCATCTCTTGACTCAAGCTATCTCACTGGGTTATTGGAAATTAGAGACAGCCGAAGGCAAGTCCCTTACGTTTCTGGAAAGGGAAGAGGGGGGATTATAATGAAAACAGATATATAACTATATCAATCTCTGTTAATTATTATGACCACACATTGTAACAAAAATTCACTTTAAAAAAAACAACCCTAAAAAGGGAAAAAAATTAAAAACAAAGAAAAAGAATGCAGGAGAAATAAGATGGAATCCACACTAGAACTGAGAGCTTACATATATTTTTTTTAGTTTAAAAGAAAGCATGGCAAAGGTAGAAACCTGGCTAACAGCTGGAATCACATCTGCACTAAAATAGTTCATGGCTCTAAAGAATGTAACAGAAGTCCTCTCTCTTGTGGTCAATACCTCAAAGTTACAGAACTATATAAGTATGGCCCATTCTTTGCATTTATTTATCCTGCCTAAAAGCTCTGTTGACACTCATTTGGTTCACACATAACATCCCTCCCCACAATGTAAGTACAACAGATCTCAGGTTACTAACCCTGTGAATCAAAGGAAACACAAACATACAAATGTCAAAGAAAGAGTGCATAGAAGAGCAACAAAAATAATTAGGAGACTGGAGGCTAAAACATATAAAGAAGGATTGCTGGAATTGGGTATGTCTAGTTTAATGAAAAGTAGAACTAGGGGGTGACACGATAGCAGTGTTCAAATATCTCAGGGGTTGCCACAAAGAAGAGGGAGTCAAGCTATTCTCCAAAGCATCTGAGGGCAGGACAGGAAGCCATGAATGGAAACTAATCAAGGAGAGAAGCAACTTAAAACTAAGGAGAAATTTCCTGACAGTGAGAAGAATAAATCAGTGGAACAACTTGCCTCCAGAACTTGTAAATATTCAAACACTGGAAGTTTTTAAGAAGAGAGTGGATAACCATTTGTCTGAAATGGTGTAGGGTTTCATGCCTAGGCAGGGAGTTGGACTAGAAGACCTCCAAGGTCCCTTCCAACTATTCTATTCTATTCTATTCTATTCTATTCTATTCTATTCTATTCTATTCTATTCTATTCTATGCTATGCTATGCTATGCTATGCTATGCTATGCTATGCTATGCTATGCTACTGCTACTCCTACTCCTACTCCTATTCCCATTCTATTCCTATTCCATTCCATTCCAAGATATTTTTGAATTTCATAGGGCTGCGTTGAAACCCCCAAACTAACCTCCAACTTTCAGTCACTTCCTTAATTCAAAGGTTCAGATTAGCCATCTGAAATTACAATATTTGGCATCACAGGTGCTGGCCTGGGATAACACACATGCTCCTCCAGGGCTTGATTGTTTTAAAACAGACCACTTTGCTGATGGTAATCGCCACTTCTTTAATGCAGGAGGAGCTGGCATCTCGATCCCATGCATAATTTGGACTTGATAATTTCCCAGCCCCTTACAAAAGAGACACAACGTCTGTGTGCCTCTGATTGCTCATCACTGAAAAGGTCTCAAGGGATACATGTTTTAATAAACAGCTTCAGATCCTCTTTTGCTTGATTGAAGGAAGCCAGGTATTTGGGATGGAGTGCATGTTTTTTTTTAGGTGTCTTTGCTGCCAAGCTCCCTTCCTTAAGGGACTCTAATCTTTTGGGATGGCTGCCAAAACCCCCCAATGTTGTCTCCAAAATTAATCTAGTAAGAGATACCCTGGCAGAGCCACCTTGTTACCATCAATATTTGCATCGCGGTGGTGTGTAAATACCTGTAAATTTATGCTAATCTATTGCTACAAAGAGAGGCAACAATTACAACCCTGTTGGAACTGCTTCCAAAAACATGCATTGGATTATAATAAAAACTCCTCTGTATCCCTTCATGCTGATGATTTTAGGAGGGCTGCTCTTTGCACCTTTAAATCACTGCAGCACCTGCAAGAGAGGCTCTTTTGACCCTCCGAGGGTTTTCTCCAAGCTTCATTTTACGAGAGTGAACTCATTGCAAAATCCATCGCTTCACTATTACTCCCTCTCCTCCTCCTCCCCATACCTCTGCTCTTTTACCATGCTGCTTGAGGAAGAGTTCCGGAGAACTCTTGGACTCTGTTTTACCCTGTGAATTGCTCTAATAAAGGTATTTCTAGAGTTGGCCATAACTTGAGATAAAATGGAGCAGGTGTTTCAGGTGGCAACCCAGGTGGAGTAACAAACGGAGGCCAGCCTTTGCTGTTCTCTGCTGGCCCACTGCCCAGAACATCCTCTTTAATGAGCCCAGGGCACATTGTTGTTCAAAGCAGCCTGTTATCTGCCTGTCCACTCTTTATGCATTGCTCTGAGAGGCTCATCAGAGAGACATACCAGGCAGCAGTAGCATCTGTCTATTCAGACAGTTGTCATAGCCATCCAAATTTCCTGGACGTGTTTCTCCTAATCACATTTTTGGGGTAAGTACTTTGCTGCACACATTTATTTTCGAATTCATACACTTTCCTGTTAAAAAGTGCACTTTAAAAAGGAGTCTCTTCTTTACTTGAGAAGAAGATGCAACTTCCCAATAAATTATGGTTTGCTTTGACAAAACCGTCAGAAGCCAATACTGGACTTGAATGCTGTGTGGAATCAATCATTAAAGAGCGCAAAGGATTATTGTCCAGTTCTGTCAAATCCGACTCCGGCCATTCCTTTCAGGCTGAGCATCCTATCTTTTGAATAGAAACCTAGCTTTTGAAAATGTGATTTTATATCACCGTTATGCCTATCTGTTTCCTGCTCGTCACAATGACTGCTTGTCAGATTATTTTTTCCTGCCAGGTCTCCTTATTTGCCTTGATTTACTAACCCTGTTATGTACTGCTGATCGGCCATGGGCAAACATTGAAATAGGTCACAGCCATGGGTTACACTTTAGTGTAAACAAATTAAGAGTCAGAAGTGCCAGAGGCGGTTCATGTGGTTAAAGAGAGGTGGATGATCCAGAGTTTGTAGGGCTCTGAAATGAATCAGCCTCTCCTACTAAGAAACAGGTGTATTAAGTACTAGGACATCCATAAGTAAGTAAGCAAATAAGTAAGTGGGAACTTGGCCTTCAAAGTTGCCCCAATTCCAGATGAAACGAGAGAAGAGAAGTTGTGGTGATATGGACATGAGGTCAGAGCTGATGTGGAATCCGTAATGAGGCAGGCACTTGCATTCAGCTCAGATGGCCAGTAGCTCCAAGGACGACCAAAAAAAGGTGATAGATAGTTTTCCTGCATGAAGACATGAGAGCTGTAGGCGTATGCCCGGCTGATGCTGCAGGCCAGAAGTAGTGGTGGACAAAATGCAAAACTGTGGAGCCTCTGATATGATGGGAATAGTGCAAAGAGCAAGAAGAAGCCTTGAGAAAGGCTCTTGTGGTAGAATGTGGACCTGAGGGAAGGGAAAAGTCAAAAGGCTGTCTAGTCTTGAATCACTAGATGGGGAGGAAGTGACTGAAAACAGATCCTTCCTAAAACGTTGCAACGTGCATTTAGTTGTGTAGTGAGTGCTTTAGTCTGGAGAGAGTCCTGGCTGTAAGTGAGCAGCAATAAACATATGACTCTGATCAAGCTCCTGGTGTTGTTTCTAGTACCTTGCCTCTAACAGCATCCACAGATGAATTTTGCACCTGTAGACCCAACTCTCAAAATTGTCTACAGATTTATCAGATGGCTTTTGCAGTGGTATTCAGATCACATCAGCAAAATTTGAACACAGTAGTAGCAAACATCAGCAGATAATGTCGAGAAAAGGTTCAAAGAATAGGAATATCTCCTCTGCCCTCTCCAGTGCTGATTTAATTCAACTTTTTCATCACAATATCAACCACTTTTCTACTATGGACCCACAAGAGGATTGGAAGTTGAAGATATTCTCCTCCTCCTTGGTCTACTTGCAGTTTTCAAAAACCCTTCTATCCATCTGCATTTAATTTTAGTAGCCTTTTCCCCCTTTCCCTTGTCTCCATAATGCATTGAAGGAAGGAAGGAGACATGGAAGGAAAAGAGGGAGGGAGGGAGGAGAAAAGTAGGTAGATAGGAAGGTAGGTAGGTAGGAAGAAAGGAAGGAAAGGAGGGAGAGAGGAAGGAGAAAAGTAGGTAGGTACATAGATAGGTAGGAAGGAAGGAAGGGAGATGGAAGGAAGGGAGGGAGGGAGGGAGGGTGGAAGGAAGGATCTACGTCATTCCAAATCAATGTTTCATTTTATCTCTTGAAGCTCTAAGGGGATTTATATTGCAGTAACAAACAAAAGCTTAGCATATTTAAAGCTGTCTGACACTACAGTCCAATCTTCTCCATTTGGTAGAACAAATGAATTAAAACACAGGGAGGTGTCTTGGAACGAACTCTTCTGAAGCAGAAATGAAAGAAAGCAATGCAGGCATATGATTTCCCTGATGAGATTTGACTTTCTCTAAGTCACACTCTTACCTCCAAGAGGCAAAAAAACCAGGATTGGGAAAGGGTATTTAATCCATTGAGTTCAATTTTCCGTTCAATGCAGGAACCCAATTATATCACATCTGACAGATGGCTACGTAGCCTCAGCTTGAATGTATGTAGTGAATGAGAGCCCATCACCATTCTAGGGAATTGGATCCATTGTTGTACTGCTCATATTGTTAGAAGGCTTTTCTGAATATTCAGCTGTAATCTGCTTCCTTCTTTTTCAGGCCATTGTTTAGTCCTATGCTCTCGGCATAGACAGAAGAAATTATGGATTCTTCCATGCAACATCTCATCGGGTATCTAAAGAATTTTACAATATCTAATAGAAGAGAGTACATAGCTCATGGCTGAACTGTGGAGTCCTTTGTGCTCTCTGAGCTTGCAGACATTTCATTACCCAACTAGGTAACATCATCAGAGCTAGAGAGTGTGGGGTTTGCTCCATGTTGATATCCCCTTAGCTTGCTCTGCTAGTGTTGGTGGGACGTGTTGTTTTCTCCTTGGCAGTTTCTTGATAAGAGTATTGTGTTCTGCTTAATTGTCTGGGGTTAAATCCTGCTTACTTTTCTACAATATCTCTTTTCTTCTAGAGCTAAACATGCAACCATTTTCCTTCATATAATGTGGTTTATAGTTCCTTGCTCATCCTCAATGTCCTTCTATGAACACATTTAATTTGTCTGAACTTTTCTTAAAGTGAGGCTTAGAAATAGGCACTCTATTGAAAGTTGGATCTGATCAAATACATGGTGTTAGTGCTGTATTAAAAAACAGAAGAAGTATAAAGATGAATTGGTTTTCATATGCGCAAATACATTCAAGGTATGATAAAGATTCTAAAACAGAAGGTTTCTATGATAAACTGACTGACTTAGATAAGATCTTGACAGGTACTGATGAAAAGGTGATTAAAAAATTGTATGGGTATTTATTAGAAATTAAACTAGAAGAGGAACAAGTTAAAGAAACTATGATTGCTTGGGGGAAGAATTTTGGATATGGGAGTGATTTAGAGAAATGGCAAAAATTGTGGTCTCAAAATTATAAAATGACAACGTCAACAGCATATAAAGAAAATTTGTATAAGAAGTTTTACAGGTGGCATTTCCCCCCGACAAGAATAGCAAGAATGTTCAAGAATAAATCCGAAAAATGTTGGAAATGTCATCAGACACCTGGCTCATATTACCATATATGGTGGACTTGTGCGGATGCTAAAAAATACTGGACTAAAATCCACACGTGGTTGGAAAAAATGACAAAAAAATATATAGATTTGAAACCAGAGATATTTTTATTGGGAATTTTACCTGAAATATATAGTAAAGATTTGAAATACCTGATTGTAAATGTATTAACAGCGGCTAGGATTGTATTTGCTAAAAACTGGAAAAATGAGAAAATACCATCACAGGAGGAAATCATTAAGAAAATATTGGAATGTGCTGAAATGAGCAGACTGATATTTGAAATTAGAGAACAGGATGATAAACAATTTTATAAAGTTTGGGATCTATTCTACCAATGGTTAGACAATAAAGTATAGTAACGAAATATGTAGACTTTTAGAAAATATTAAATATATAAACATGTATTCTTTCATTATATCTACAAAATGATTTTAGGATAGATTTGGGATGATAATATGAATTGTCACAAAACAAATTAAGTAAAATATGATTATTTCCTAAAGCATGAATGAATAAAAGTATAGTCAAATGATTGATTAATAATGATATCAATGTATTTAATATTGGATTGAAAATATGAGATCATATACAATGTAATTGTAATTGAAGACTATGAAATGGAAGCACAAAACAATTTGTAAAGCAACCAACCGGCACACTGTATGTACATATATGGAAGATGGCTTGATGTTTTTATGTTTTGTTTGTTTATGTTTGTTTTAAAAACCAATAAAAATTTATAAAAATATTTTTTTTAAAAAAACAGAAGAAGCATGTTGGGCACTGCTGTGGTGGCTCAGTGGTTAGAGTGTAGTAATGAAGGCTATTTCTGCTGACTGCCAGCTGCCTGCAGTTTGGCAGTTCGAGTCTCACCCACTCAAGATTGATCCATCCTTCCATCCTTCTGAGGTCGGTAAAATGAGGACCCAGCTTGTTGGTGGCAATATGCTGACTCTATAAACCACTTACAGAGGGCTGTAAAGCACTGTGAAGTGATATGTAAGTCTAAATGCTATTGCTATTGCTTCTTGAATACTTTCTCTTTATCAGGGGCTGCATGTGTATTATGTATTTAATGCTTTCTTCAGATGCATTTTTTTGGTACCAGAACACCAAGTTGCTTTGTCAATGAAGAGAATCAATCTTAAAAATGGAAGAAATAGACATTTAAAAACAAAATGGATAGCATTTATCTTCACGCACCTAACCACTCACAACAATAAAATGAATCTAAAAACAACATCAGGAACGTTTGTTAAAGAGACCCAGGAATGTGTCTATTGATATTGAAAAGAAGGCTATGCATTGTAGTATAATCTGCATAAAAGAAGAAAAAAACTATAGAGGTAGTTCCAAAATGGTCTGCCAAGAAAAGTTGAAAATCCTGGAGCAGGCTAGCAAGAGAAAGTAGAATACCTTAGGACAACCTTGGCAACTTTACTTACTTACTTACTTACTTACTTACTTACTTACTTACTTTCTTACTCACTCATATTATTAAATTAAATTTATAAATTGACCCAAAAAGTGGATTCTGCACCTGTGGGGAAAAACACTAGGAGGAGGATGGTGTGGTGATGATGATGATGATTAAATTCATATGCTTTCCATCTCGTTGACCATAATGTTGGGTTTGTCTGTGACTTTTTCAGTTTAGTCACAATAAACTCTATATTCCTTAGATCTGAACATACCTTGTGAGGCACCATAGAAATGATATGGGATGGAATGGGTGTTTGTGTATGTGTGTGTGTGCAAACTGTGACTGATTATAGATAGAGGGGATTGATAATACAGTAATCCTGTGAAAGCCCATTTTCAAAAATCAATTTTCTTATGTGACATCTTATGTTTAGGGTTTCTCTTTCTATGAAATCAGCTCATCATTCCTCAGGAAGGCATGACAGAGGTAGTGAGGTTGGGGTGTTATAACTTTGATTAAAGAGAGCTAAATTAGGGTTTAGGGTCCCTCCCTCTCAGGTGGACAGTAACAGAACTTCCTAATTCTCACCTGCAATTGAGAGATAGTAATTCCATGCATCAAAACGGAGTTGGCCTTTTGTAGCTGCTAAGGGACACCTGCAAGGGATGGGACCTGAAGATTCAAGAAGTAAATAGCCATTCCCACTAGGTCTCCTGTTCCCTGAGGAAAAGCAGCAGGGTTGCATCGTCTCAGCTCATTCTGTGTTCTTAAAAGATGCTTGCTACAAGTTTCCATTCAGAGCCTATAAAGGCATTTAAAGCCGTCAGGTTAATGCGATATTCCCTAATCATCTTCTAACAGTTTTCAACTGCATTGGTGTTACACTAAGAGAAGTTGCATCTCTGTTTCACAGATGATTTGCACATGTTTGTACATCACTGGGTTTTAATGGTTGCTAAAGCAAGAAGGCTTGGGAGATGGAGGAAGAGATGATGCCTAGAGAACGATCAGATAAGAGATGTCCGGAGCTGCATTATAGGCAGAGGAAAAAAAAAAAAAAAACTCAAGACAGGAAAATATCTATTTATCAGACTGTAAAATGAGACAGAAGGAGATTTGTACTTTCGGACCTACAAGATTCTGTAATGTAATGTAATGTAACTGCAATGTAGCCATACAATTGTGTAGAATTAGCTTATCTGATCTGTATGGTCTACCTTGGAAGGCTGACAGTAGGTGAGCAATCAAAAGCGGTAGTCTATCACCTTTGACAGAGTACAGAATGCAATCCCTGACTCTTAACCCAGAGGTGCCTTTGAGTTGAAGTTCAAATGACCTCTGGAAAGAGCAGTTGGTAACCTTCACAGTTTGTAACTCACACAGCCTGCTGGGTGAGGAAAAAGAGTGGAGAAAATAGGTTGCGAATAGTAGTGTGTATGCCAGAGATAGGCAGAAAGAGAGAGCAAAAATCAAAAATAGATTTTTTAGACTGGAGGGTTCTACTCTCATTTAGAGACCTCTCATTCTAGTTCTAATACACCCGTTTTTTCATATTTTCTTTTTTTTTCTATATTTTTTTTCTATTTTTAAAATTTTGTTTTTCATCATTGTAATTATAATTTGTAATAAAATTGCTATTAAAAATTTACAGCTCAGCAAAATCATCCAGAAGATCTTAGGAGTCATGTCCAAGACTTTGGTCAAGCCTCGTGTGATCCTAACATTTCTAGTTGCACAATCCTTGTTCTACAGTCTTTGAAACATTCATCAACATCTCCAAGTCAACCTAAGAACTTTAACAAGGCCTTAATTTCAGATCTTCATGATGATTCTGGATATCACCCACAGTGCAAATGCACAGGTACATTATGATGCTATTCATTGTATTCAGGTAAACATATGCTATTCATTGTATGCAGGTAAACAAGGAGATCCTGCAGACAATTTTTGAGGAACAGATTCTAAGCGCTGAAGCTAGTAAGCAAGAATTTTTACCATTATGTACATCCTTGAGCAATCTTGAGCATAAAGAAAGATGGCTAAATTTCCACCAACTGAAAAAGATGAGAAGCAAAGTCTGAGAACCGAAACTTTGAAGCATATATCTATATGGCAATTTCTGTGCTTCTGAAGGCAGATCTTTTGTTCATATATGATATATGACTCCATTCTTATCTTCAGTAAAGCAATTAATCTAGCCATGTTGTGTCTCTGAGCTTCTGCCATAAGTAAGTGCCTGAATGTGGGGATAAGAGAATGGACAGATGAGATTTATTGCTATGTCTGGCATGAAGTCTGACACATGTGAAGATTAAAAGGAGGAACAATGTGTGTAGCACAATGGATTTCAGCAAGCAGAAGAGACATGTATAGCTCAGTCTATTTCTAGTGATATCAGCTTCACATAAATTCAACTATTATACAATTAATTTTCCAAAACCAATCTGCATTTTTCATATATTTGACTCTCAAATATTCATGCACATATCTGAAGCGTAGCTTTCTAAGATATGCACACAATGTAGGCAAGTTTCCTCAAGGTTTACTTTTTTTGCATGCAATTTTCCTTCATAGTGATGCAGGCTGATAAAAGTTGACCCTGGGATCTGCACACCCATTTGGGCTGTGATCGATTTTTTATTTATTTTTTGGACAGGAACCAATTTTTCTCCTGGTAAAAATTTGTCCCTCTTTTTTGGTTCACTAAAATTAACAAGAACCAAAGCAGTGATTCTTATTAGGACCAACTCCTAACTAACAAAGCAAGTTCCCAGCTTTGTGATTTATCTTAGGAGTGATACAAAAGGTTCAAATTTCCCTGGAGTTGGGCATACTTCCTGATGACTTTAGGAATATATCCATGTTTTTTGATGATTATGAAAGCTTCCTTCCTCCCTCCCTCCCTTCCCTCCCTTCCCTTCCCTTCCCTTCCCTTCCCTTCCCTTCCTTCCCTTCACTTCCCAGATGTCTTTTTCAATTTCACAGTCTAGTTTACTATAGATTTTCCACCATACTATCAATATCCTTAGCTCTTCAAGATCAGCCAAGGTTGGCCACATGCACTACTTAACTGAACTTTAAAATCTGAAGCTATATTAAGAAAGAAATAAGGAGGGGGTAGCAGTGGGTAGGTCTGCAACAACTCAACACAGCCAATTGTCCACAGCCAACTTGCCACGGGGTAAGAGTTACACTAATATCAAAGAAATAATGGAATAGAATCATTAAAGAAAGGATGCCAAAGGAGGGACAGAATGAAATGTGAATGTCAAAAACTAAAATATTTTTTAAAAATATTTTAAATAATTAAGTTGAACTGTCGAATTGTTCTGCAGTGAGTGGGCCCAGGGTGAATTGGCCATGGCAAGTTGTCCTGTGGTGTTGTGAATTGGCTGCAGCAAGTTGTCCCATTCCACAGTGAGAATCTAAGTCTAGTGCTGGCTATGTTATCCATTCAGAAAGTCACTTTTTTTAAAAAAATATGTAATTTTGAATTCATAAAGTTCTATGGCTTGAATCGATTCCTTGAATGTCTTTGGGGCAGGCTCACAAATTCTGTATTATTTCACACATACAACCTCTCTTAAATAATGCTCAGAATGTGCATGCTACATCAGATAGGCTAGCAGCCTATTTAGTAAGCCATGTTCCACCCACTCTCATATCCAGCAATCTTATTTTTATCCACAGTCTGCTGAGCTGGCTTGGTAGCCAAAATCAGAGCACCGTCTCCCTTTTATTACTTCCTTTTCGGCTGAACCACGGGGTTTTCTTTTCGCCGTTTGGGGCAGGGGGGCCGCAAAATAAAAACAGCTGCTGCAGTGATTAGATTTTAATGTCTCAAGCTGGGAGTTTGCACACTGGCTAGGCACACTCCAGGGCTGATAGCAATTAATGGTTTCACTACCTTTTGAAGTCAGATCTCTCTTCTCTCTGTGTATGTATTAGTGTGGGGGAGAGTGAGCATGCATGCGTGTGGCTCTCGCTGATTTTGGACTATGGTCTCCACCTGCTTTTTCTAAGACATTGATTCATTCCACATCTTTGACAGGATCCCTTTTTAAAACATTGATGTAGCTGGGTTTGTTATTTAAAAAGAGCTTAATGTAGCAGAACCCTCTTAATTCATGCCATGCGAAGGTTGAATATAATGTAAAAATAAAAATTCCCTACTCACCATTGTGGGTTATATAGCTGTACCACTTAGTCTTGTATACCATTTCACAGTGCTTTACATCCCCCTCTAAGGGGTTTACAGAGTCAGCATACTGCCCCCAACAATCTGGGTCCTCGTTTTACCGACCTTGGAAGGATGGAAAGCTGAGTCAACCTGAGTCAGGATCGAACTGCTGGCAATCAGCAGAATTAGCATGCAATACTGCATCCTAACCACTGTGCCACCATGGCTCTTGTGTCTTCCTCAATATCAGAGGCCTGAGAATTTGAAGGTTCTGTGTAATACCTTAGTTGATCCTAGCACAGAGAGCACTGATGCTTCTCTTGGGATCTGTTGGAGTGTCAGCCAGATCTCCAGCATGGGATTTTCCTTTGGTGCATGCTTGCTATTGGCTGCCATAGTAACGGGGAGGGAGGATGCATGGCATTTGGGTTGAGGAAGTAAGCTGGTGAGGTAAAGACCCATGTGAACTAAAAGGGAGGTTTGCTCTCAAGAATTACTCCTGTTGAGTGCAGTTGTTTATACCCAATCAAGGCCAACCATCCTAGAACTCCAGATGGGCGAAAATACCCGAAGACGAGTTTCACATGACATTATGAGGGACGTGGATTGGACACTCAGCATGGTGTCCTGCAGGGAGGGATTTGAGGAAACTTTCAACCTGTAACGTTAGCGCCTTTTGAATCAGATCTTGCCTTGCTTTAGCTGCTATCACTTCAGCAAAAGTACCTCTTCTCTACTTCAATGGAGTCAGGGGTTTCCTTTCTTGGGTTTTGAACGGAAGGCAGGCCTGACATGGAGTCACTTTCCAAGGTTAGGAGTCACAGTCCAAGTGCTCCTATTACCACTGAGATCACTTTATGTTCTACTTCCTCTCTAGTTCCTCCTTCCTCCATTAGATACTTCTCTAGCTTCTCATCCTCCTTCTTCCTGATGTTGCTGTCACTTAGCCTTTCTACATCTATCACACTGCTGTCTTCTGGTTTTGCCTATCACTACAGTGTTTGATTGATTAGCCAGTACATGAAGATCTGGTTTCATCTGAATGAATACTTTGGAAAATTTTCATGTATTTTAGTACACATAGCAATCTTTAAATCAATTTAAATATGCCTGTTGGGTTAAGTAATAGTTTTGTGTATCATTACCCAATGAAAAATAACTTTTACCAATGTTGGGCAGTTTACCCAGACATGGGAAAAACTACCTGAATTTATACAACCAATTAGGGTGAATGATTGTAAAAAAAAAAATGCAAATGAGGAGCTGACCATCCGATTAACCCTGTGCTCATACATGTGTGGACATGGCCTATGTATTTCCATTAGGTTTCTCTAGTATATTTCTATCAGTTGTCTACTGGCTTTTAAATCAGCAGAACATGACTAGTATGGTACACACTGAGACAGAAGGCATGGCAATGTGCCATAACATATGAGATGAAGCTCATGAAGTGATGCTTGGAATGAGAATAGCATGTCCTATTTTTCAGCTGCAAAGTAGAGGAAGCCAATGTGTGGATCACTAAATATGCTCTAAAATAGCCTTATACACCTGGTGTCCTTCATATGTTCTGGTTGATAGCTCCCTAAAATCTCAGGCACTTTGACCAAAAGCCAATTCTGGGAGTTGTTTGCAGGTTAAGGAAGGCTGGTTGGAATATAATTAGTAACATAAAGGATCCTCTATGCTCTTGCCTGATTAATTCTTAAAACACAGTTCATTCTTACGTTTAACATGTCTCACAAACAGACTTGGTCCATGTAATAGATCTGTCTGTGATTTAGCAGGATGAGTGAACCTAGACAATACACAGTTTAGAGTTTAAGATGTTGTGGCAATTCATCCAGTTGTGATGCAGATATAAACCATATCTAAGCAGATGACAATTTAGCCTAATGTGTAAATAACAATTATAGTAGCACTTATATACAGCTTCACAGTGCTTCACCTCCCTCTCTAAGTGGTTTACAGAGTCAGCCTCTTGCCCCCAACAATCTGGATCCTCATTTTACCCACCTCAGAAGGATGGAAGGCTGAGCCAACCTTGAGCCGGTGAGAATCAAACTGCTGGCAGTTGGCAGAATTAGCCTGCAATACTACTTTCTGATCCCTATGCCATCACAGCTCTAGTAAACCTAGTTATTCTCCATCTTCTCCCAATCAGAGGTAACAAATATGGCCATCATTGCAGCTTTGAAACAGAGTTGCAATAGTAGCATCTGAGACAATCTTTTCTCTTTGATGCTTATTGCTTGTCATTCTCAAGAGACTTTCCTTGCCATTCCTAATTTTTCAAAGAAAACTTGATGTTCATCAGGTGCCTTCCTGGTTTAGACAAGTTCAATGAACAGAAGGAGAGGAAAGAGAAAACTCAGAAAACAGTTAATAGCGCAAGAGCCTGGGAGAGGGAAAAAAGATTAGGTTGATCTGGCATCAAATTTTACCCACTTGGGATTTCCTGTGCACCAACCTTTTCCCTATTACCAGTGCTCTACTGGCTAATTGAACTGTCATAGCTGATTAAGGGATGCTGCCATTCCTATTTGGTTTAGGTCTTTAAATAAGAGCTACCTGGTCTGCTTCTTGCTGACCGTAGAACTCAACACTTTACTTTCTTCTTTCCGTAGAAACTTCATATATTACCAAATGCTCTTACTTATTATAACAAGAATTGGAACGTTTTATTCTTTTCTATACAATTCTTGACTGTGGATCTCTTTAAAAGGTCACCTTATTCCTCCATTAGCCTTTGTTTAACAGGGTCAAGCATTTGCTCTACCAGTAATCCAGAATTTTTTTTTCTGATTGACATTTTTTTTCTCCAACATATTTGTGCTTCTGCTGCTGGTTGTAAAAGTTATTTTTAAAACAACAAATGAACAAACTTCTATGCTGGGAAGTGGTATATCAGCATGAGATTGGAGACATTTATTACTGTCTTTTCTAACTACTCATTAACATTATACACACATAAACACACTGACACCAACATCCAGGAACAACAGAACCCTGGTGGAAACAGAGGACAAAGAAGTAAAACTGAAGGACTTTCCACCTTTCAAAAAAAAAAAAAAATTAAAAATTATTTACTGAGCACATGTATATCGTACTGACCAGTGGTTGGATTCAAAGTTTTTTACTACCAGTTCTGTGAGCGTGGCTTAGTGGGCATGGCTTAGTGGACGTGGTAGGGGAAAGTTACTGCAAAATCCTTCCCCACCCCACTAACGTGCTTTCCAGCTCCATTCTCATGTGCAGGGCAACCAAAGAAGACCCAGCCAATCATCTGGGACTTGGGAGGTGGAGAATAGATGGGGGCGGGGCCAGTCAGAGGTAGTATTTGCCGGTTTTCCAAACTACTCAAAATTTCCGCTACCAGTTCTCCAGAACTGGTCAGAACCTGCTGAATACCACCTCTGGTACTGACTCTCAGCAAAGCCAGCCCAGGGTGGTGAATTATATATATATATATATATATATATATATATATATATATATATATATATATATATATCTTCTTCTTCTTCTTTTTCTTCAGCGTTGTCTCGCTCTGCGGGTCCACTAATGTCCTTGAGTATTGCTTCCGCCTCTCTGTCTGCCACGTATGTCGGGTCTGCCTTGCGATCTCTAGATCGGCCTTGATCGTGTCCATCCAGCGTTGCTTAGGTCTACCACGCGTCTCGCTCCTCCGACAGTCATATCGCAGATTTGATGATGGATTCTTCCTTAGCGCGACTCACATGGCGAACCATCGTAGCCGAACTGCCTATGACCGTGGGGATGGGCATGAACCGTCTACGACTTCTTCATTCCTGACGCGATATAGGGTGAGGCCTACCGACCATCGACATTATCTCCATTGTATATATATATATATATATATATATATATATATATATATATATATATATGTATATGTATATGTATATGTATATGTATATGTATATGTATATGTATATGTATATGTATATGTATATGTATATGTATATGTATGTATATATATAATTGCCATGAACACATATCCAGGCCTCCAACTTGGAGCCAAACCAAAACCCAGAATGTCACATCACAGCCACCCGCTCAGGATATCACATCACAGAACTCAGGAGGTTACACCACAAAAACTCAGGATGTTGCAACACAGCCAACGACCCAGGAGATTACAGCACAAGATCCAGGATGTCACAAAAATAGAACTCAGAAGGTCATCACACAGCCCATGACTCAGGTCATTATGACCCAGGAGATTACAGCACAAGACCCAGGATGTCAAAACATTAGAACTCAGAAGGTCATCACACAGCCCATTACCCAGGTTGTTACAACATAGGAGGCTGATAGACACACAGCCAATACCTCAGCCATATGTTCTTACAAAAAAGCCAGCCAATCTGCAAACATCAACTCCATCAACCAATCAAGAAATGACAACACAGCCAACCTCCCCACCAGTATATATAGGGAGACGGCAACTCCGATCACGCTTTGCTCGCACAAGCACAAAGCCGAAAGCACCAGCCTGAAGATGGCAAGTGGGACCTTGTAGAAACGTTGCCACGATGCTCTCAATCTTACACGGAAAAGACCCAAACACACCAAGACCTACATACCTGTAACCATGAAAATCTCAATATATATATATATATATATATATATATATATATATATATATATATATATATATATATATATATATATATATATATATATATATATATATATATATATATTGATATTACATCTATATACTTTTTCACTTTAAAGGCTCTCTTTCTGGCTGTGAGCAATAAATAACATAGGGGGAAGGAGAGGGGAAACACCCCCAGATACATTGCTGACATCAAAAAGGTTCTAGATGATCGACAAATAAAACCGGTGAGAAGAATGAGGAGAGTCTAATTGAAAGTCATCTTATGTAGCTCTGACTTCTGTTGCTTCACATTAATTTTGCCCAAACTCACAGGTGACAGAATGATAGCAGCAGCTAATTACTATTTGTTCTCTTCTTGTTTCTTTCATTTTTTGCACCACTGGCTAGGAGAACCTATGGCTAGGTCTGAAAAACAACACATCTTCCCTCCATCCCATTGTGGAGGGTAACCCCAGAGAAAAAGCAAAGGAACCAGTTTTCACAGAACTTTGCCTAACCTGGTAACTGAGTTAATGTGTGATCTAGGTGCAAACAACACATTGAACTATAAAACATTTTAAACTAGCTGAGTTCACACAATGTGCCAAGCTAGATAGCTATCAAGCTTAGGAGGTTTTAGTAATGCATTTGCTAAAGCTTTACTTGACTCATGACACCCAATGAGTAGGATAAAGTATAAATAGCTGGTCAGTCAAGTCCATTTTTTAGGAATTCTGTCTTGTTTGCCCAATTTGAGAAAATTGTCTTTAAGTTTTCCAGTCTTCTCCTTTTTGGCTACTCTAGCCTGGTTTTTATTCTATCACCATTTTATTCAAGGTTGCTTGAAGTTCTTAGATGAGCATCATTAAACAATTTCCACAAGAGTCAGCCCCCAAATTATTACTAAGATGCATGAATATCATTTCATTAGAAGAAACTGAATGAACTAAAGGAAGACAAAACAAAACAAACTGATTTCTCTGCCTTCCTTTTCTCTGTCCTCGACTCTTGGTCTCTGACTGCTCATCAAAGTCCAGGACAGCTTGGTCCTCAGTCTCCAAAAAAGTTCTCTAGCCCTGTCATAAATTGAACTGTGGCCAAGGGACAGAACCCAGAAGGAGCCCAAACAAGGTTTGGCTTGATGCTGCTCAATAGCTTAAGTCACCCCTGATAAGGTTGGTTTACTCCTCTGCCAAAATTGGTTGAGCATATATCCAGAAAAGTACTTCTCTCTTCCTGTCATCCAACCCATGAAATGAACATGGCTTTAGCTAGCGACAGGAGTTTTTCCTGAAAAATTGCCAACCATCTTAAATTTCCCACAATATCCCTGCCTTATGGGCAATTTTAAAGGTAGGCAGCTTTCCATAATTGATCACTGCTGTCAAATAAGGCTCTTGTTGGGGGCCCAACATAGCTTCACAGTGCTTTACAGCCCTCTCTAAGCGGTTTACAGGGTCAGCCTATTGCCCCCAATAATCTGGCTCCTCATTTTACTGACCTCAGAAGGATGGAAGGCTGAGTCAACCTTGAGCTGGTGAGATTTGAACTGCTGGTGAGATTTGAACTGCTGGAAACAGGCAGTCAGCAGTAGCCTGCAGTACTGCACTCTAATCACTGCACCACCACTGCTCTTGTTAGTGTGGGTTTAGTGTGGGTTTAGTGTGGGTTTAGTGTGGGTTTTCTCCTGTCTCAATGATGATCCAGTGACAATCATTTACTTCCTCCAATTTGCCATTCATTTCTATGCAGAGAAAACGAAGAGCCATTCTTTGAAAAAAGGACTTCTATAGTGGCCTTTTTTTTTTTTGCAAATGTGTGATCCCTGTCACTGTCATATAGAATTCTGCATGAGATGATACTGGGTGCAATGTGTCTCGAGACACACTGGACCCCTAAATATGCCTGTTTCCTATCCATTATAATTATTCATTCCTTAAATGCAATAATTTGATATTGTACACAGCAGAGAACATACAATAATTAGATATTATACACAGCAGAGAAAGTGTAATCATTAGGTATTGTACACAGCAGAGAATGATACACAGCAGAAAGAAACTCAAGCTTGCAAACAGTATGAAAGAAAATTAAATGACCTGCTTCTAATTGGGCCGTGTGTTTGATAACGGAACAAGGCTAAAATATATGATACTTATAAATCACATCTATAGGGAGGTAAATGTGAAATTCAAAGCAGCTTTATATTGACAGAAGGCTTTCTTTAAGGTTTAAAGCTATATCCTTTTAGTTGTTCATCTATAACTCCCAATATTCAGAGCACTGGTACTGGCTGGGCATCAATCAACCCATTGGCATATGCAGAAAAAGAAACTCCTGAGACATTATTTTACCAAGAGTATAACTTTTTTGATCCATATATGCACAGAAAGAAAGGCAGTTCCAAAAGTTCCCACATAAAGCAGCATAGGTAAATTCCCTTCTTCTGTTTAGGCCACCCACTGTCCATTGTCCACCAATCCAGCTTATTTTTTGGGAAACAGTCCGCACCATTTTTAAAAGTTCTCATAACATGACCTTGAAGTATAGGAACTTTCTAAGGCTCAGCCGTCTCACTTGGCTTCCTCGGCCCCTCACAACTCCCCCCAAAATTCCACCCCTCCCTTCTGTGTCTGTTGTTGAGCTCCAAGAAGAATTGCAATAGATTTCTGAGTCAGCCTTGACACTGGGTGTCTTAAAAATCCTAGTCCAGCAGTTTCTACAAGAATGTGTTCTCTATCCCTGCCTTAAGGAAGAGTGGTAGAGAAATCACACAAATGGATAGGAACTGAAACCCGTTTCATTTTGATTCCACCACATCATATAGGTTCTATTTAGAAATTACTTCTGATGCTCATTTTCAAATATTAAAAAAAAAAACATAAAAGGAACTGAAATGCATACCCAGTAGAGACTGTATGTTGAGATATGGGACAGAGACAACTTGTGGGTTATTCACACCACAAGTAACAGTTTCATTTACTTGAACAAAGACAATATGGTTAATTGGAGACAATAGCGAGCAGAGTAATAGCAATGGCTCTAGACTTAGGCACACTGTCCCATAGTGCCTTGCAGCACTCTCTGGGCAGTTTACAAATGTCATCATCAATCTGGGCCCTCATTTTACTGACCTCAAAAGGATGGAAAGCTTGAGCCCCTTAGGATCGAACTCCAGACTGCGTGCAGAGTTAGCCTGCAATATTGCATTCTAACCACTGCACCACCAGGGCTCCTATTTAGATATTTAAGTATTTAGAGTAAACTAAATATTTGCCCCAAACAGATCCTGAGCCATGGATCTAGAACATAGGAAATACTCTATGTACTGTAAATGGAATCAACTTGAGAAGTAGCAAATTATATTCTAGGCAAACCTCCCAATCATAGTTAGCTGAAATTCAGATTTTTGAAGTATCTTAAACCAAATGCAAACATGTGAATGTATGGTTGTTTGTAAATACCCTTGGATTTAGCTCCAAAACTCTTTAGAAGAAATGCTAGTTTCCTGGAAATAATACGTTCAGTTGGTTTGCTACTAGCTCACAACTGAAAAACAAATGCATGGATTTTCATCTTTTAGAAATGATGGTAGATACAGGCGAACTCTGGGAGATGTGCACATTTATGCAAGTTCCCTGCCTTGATTAAACCCAGGAAGTGACAACATCTTTCCTCCAGCATTCTCTGTTATCATCCTTAAGACTCCTCTACCCCAAACACTCTTCTCTTTCCCTACCTAACAGCACAGAAGGCAAGGATGCTACAAGACAGCCAAAATTGCCTTCTTATCTAACAGCAGCAGCTGTTTCAGCTCCTTGGGCCTGCCTGCTGTAATAAGTAGTTTGTAATCCAAGGAGTGGAAGAAAATGCTAAGCTAGTAGCAGAAAATGAATTTGTCCTTGGCTGACGTGAATCAACAGCGTACAGTGGCTCTTCTCAGATGATCTCCCACCATGGAGATTAACTAGCCACTAATGGCTAGAAGGCTTTGCGGGTTACTGCACTCCCCGGCTAGCTAGCAAACTAAGCTCCTGTTTTCTCAGCACCACACATGGATTAGCTGGATTATGTTGGAGGACCTCTCTAGATGCTTTTTCATTTGCTAAGTGGCACTTTCCTGATTTTTAGGCAACCTCCTTATCACCAGTTGGACGTTCCCAATTTTGTCCTCCCTTGTTTTGTCCTCCCTTGCTCTTTCCTGATTTAATATTTAAAATAAATTAAAAAAATCTGGATCTTCAGTTTTGATTTGCCTTCATAGCCTTTATTTTTCTTTTTGGCAACTTATAAAGAAGTTGCCATACCACATGGATGGGTAAGCATGTAATAGTACTTAGAATTATACAATAGTACTTAGAATTATATATAACTTCATACAGCTTTAGAGCACTCTCTAAACAGTTTACAGAGTCATCACATTGCCCCCAACACTCTGGGTCTTCATTTTATTGACCTCGGAAGGATGGAAGGCTGAGTCAACCTTGAGCTGGTCAGGATAGAACTCCTGTCAGTGGGCAGAGTTAGCCTGCAATACTGCATTCTAACTACTGCTCCACCATGGCTCATGCTTGAATGCATCTCTCTATGAGGGATTTGTTTTAACTTAAATCATGATCAGTAGCTTAAATAAAAATAATAGAATCACAGATTTGGAAAGGACCATTAAGATCATCATGTCCAGCCCCTGCTCAATGTAAGAATACCAAATTCAAGGTATCCCCATTCTTTGCCGAGGAATTCTGGATGTTATATACCCAGCATATTTAATTTATCTTTTCTGTCCATGATTTTTCTATTCTTCCCAAGTGTCTACAGGCCTCTGATCTCCCTTCTTTTCCACTTTTTGCATGAATACCAAAATATGATCTTTGACCATTCAAATGAAGAACATTTGTTATTTGGAATATTGTTCGTACTTTATTGTAGTGATTTTGCAGTTTAATTATGAGAGAATTAGATCTCCACCTGGCAGAAATACTTAATATTCTAATTAACTAATAATTTTAACTAATAAGCAGAGATACACCCTGAGAACCCATTTCCAGTGAGGATGAAATGTTTTTCTAGATATCCTGCAATTTTTTTTTTTATGTTTGCCTATATACTCCTAGGAGTGAGAGAGAGAGAGCACAGTATCAGGTTAGTGATGGCAATAATGAAATGCTACAGAGATTTATGCCCTCTCAAAATGTCACAGATTCATCTGGGAGTGAATTAGAAAGTTCCATCTAGATAGATCCATGGCGAAATGCAAGCCATCCAAAGAGAGGTTTTCATTCATTCCTATCAGGGAAAATGACAAAGATTATACTTAGCTGCACTTAATTTCTAAAGTATGTTTAAGTTTGGTTAAGGTGCAATTTATCCTTCTTGAACTTCTTAAAATCCTGGAACACTTATGGAAATGTCAGGCTCTTTGCACACAAACAGTTTTTCTTAGACATAGAACATAGAATATAGAATAATAGAGTTGGAAGGGACCTCCAAGGTCTTCTACTCTTCTACTTCAACCCCCTTCAAGCAAGAAACCCTATATCATTTCAAACAAATGGTCGTCTAGTCTCTTTTCGAAAGCCTCCAGTGATGGTGCACCTACAACTTCTGAGGGCAACCCATTCCACTGGTTGATTGCTCTCACCATTAGGAAATTTCTCCTTAGTTCCTCCTTGGTTAGTTTCCAAGCATTGTATCTTGTCTTACTTTTTGGTGCTTTAGAAAATAATTTAACTCCATCATCTTTGTAGGAGCCCTTCAAATATTGGAACACTGCTGTCATGTCACCCCCTAGTCCTTCTTTTCTTTAAACTACACATACCCAACTCCTGTAAACATTCTTCATATATTTTAGCCTCCATCCCCCTAATCATTTTATTTATTAAGTTTATTTGCCATTCATCTGCAGTTTCAGGAGACTCTGAGCAGTTTACATCAAGATAAAACAACATATAATAACAGTTACCAATATAAAATGGATTAAAATTAAAATGAATACTAACTAAAATCAAGGTTTTGGAGGACAGAGGTGGGTTACTTTCTCTGTTAGTGTACCAACCACCGCTGGCCACCAATTTCTCCCTGCTAGCTGGCATAGCTAGATTTTAAGGGCTTTCTAAAAGAGAGGAAAATCTCACTTCCAGTGGCCAGATATTCCAAAAGGCTGGAGCCATGGCAGAGAAGGCTTTTCTTCTGGATTCCATCAGCTGAAATGCCTTGACTGATGGGATCTGCAGAAGGTCCCTTCTGCCAGAATGAGTTTGGCAGGCCAATCCCATCGGAGAAAGACAGCTCAATTCTTGGACTGTCCATGGGATCACACATTATCTATTCCCCAGATCATTCCAAGAGGTGCAAGTAAAAGAAAGTAGCTCACAAAGAGCCAAAACTACAGTGAGTACATTGGGTGTTCAAATATTAAAACAGTTGAAAGGGATATTAGAATTAATTCATCTGAATTGAGAAGAAAGTGTGATTCCTGTCTTCTCTAGCAAATATTTCATTTGTAAATGCTTAGAAAACTACATTGGGTTGCAAATCCACCTGTCCATATTCACGGATAGATAAAGCAGATCTATTTGGGTCCACACAATTAAATATATACTATATTTGAGTATAGTATTGACATACGTGGTAGGGATGAAAAAATAATGATTTGGTTGATGACATTTAAAGAAATAGACCACCACTCCTCTCATTATTGCAAGACGGGAAGTTGGTAGGGCAGATTGCATGCCCCCATTGCATTCTGATCTGATCATTTCCTATATAGATGTTAAGTGACACTTAAACAATCCCTGGGATGCAGTGGCTCACTGGCTAAGACGCTGAGCTTGTTGATCAGAAAGGTCGGCAGTTCGCCAGTTTGAATCCCTAGCGCCACATAACGGAGTGAGCTCCCGTTTCTTGTCCCAACTTCTGCCAACCTAGTAGTTCAAAAGCATGTAAAAATGCAAATAGAAAAATAGGGACCACCTTTGGGTGGGAAGGTAACAGCGTTTTGTGCACCTTCGGCATTTAGTCATGCTGACCACATGACCACGGAGTCATCTTCAGACAGCGCTGGCTCTTCAGCTTTGTAACAAAGATGAGCACCACCCCCTAGAGCCAGAAACGACTAGCACGGGGGACCTTTACCTTAGAGGAAACAATATTGTCAAATATTGGCTTAGCTACTGCTTTCAAAGTCCAGATAATTGTGAGGTCAGTGGAAGTTTCTAGTAAACCAGCCAAAGATTGGGCCACACCGTTTAATGTATTTACCAGTGAGTCTAATCTAAGATGTGAATTAAGAACATGTTTATTTTTGAGAGTCTACAAAACCCTAGCACCACTAGTATATAGTGCCAGTAATTTCTCAAAATATAAACTCATTTCCAGTTGGGACTTTTTCTAATGAATGTTTTGTGAAGATTGCTGACCAGAAAATGACTGAATCTAGTTTGGTAGACCATAAGGTTTTGCTCTGACAGAAACCTGTGGTTTGCTCCCTTCTTCTATGATAGACAAGTCTTCTTTAGACCTTCATTAAATATTCCAAAGAAGACACTGCCACAATAAGCTCTTTAGGCAACTACATTTGTACAAGAAGCATTTCATTTGGAGGTGACCCAGCTACAACCAATGAATGTTCTGCTGAGACTGACTGACCCTTTGTAGAACAGAGGCCCAAATCTGGCTGAATATGCCACAGAAACAGAAGTGAGATTTGCAGATCAAAAGAAAGGTCTTGACTTTAAACAGGTGTTGTTGTTGTCGTTAAATGTGCTGCCTCTTCAAAATAACTCAGGCAGTGTTCTTAAAGGTATTGTCAGAAGATAATATCTCTTATCCATATGTTGTAATACTGCTGGATTCTTTGTCTCATGACCTATCTGAAATTAAACAAAACCCGTAGAGCACACACTGGAAGCAAAAAATCCACAAATATTTTTCTGCAGTGTCTTGGAAACATTAGCTGTGATAGAAGACACTGAGAGATGACTCAGTGGGGAAAAAGGGGGGGAAACCATCAATTATGTGGCTTTATCTTTGATCTCTTTTATACTTGATTTATACTGTATCTCTTCTTCAAATTTCCAGATAACAAAAATTCATGCCAGAAACTCTAGTGTATCACTGTCAATCTGCATGAACCAGCCTTTCTCAGTCCTATAGTCTAGATTCTTTGGACTGCAATCCTATCATCCTGGGCTGGTATGGAAAGCATACGGAGGTGAGTTCCAAAGGTGCTTTTTCAAAAGGCAACTGGGCTTTCTTTGTTTTTCCTTGAAGAGGTTTTGCTTCTCATCCCTGAAGCTTTTTCAGTTCTGCAACAATTGTAAATACATGCCAATTGCCAGTGCCCAAATTTTGATCATGTGACGGTGGAGATGCCACAATGATAATACCATAAGTGCAAGGACTGGTCATACATCACTTTTCAGCAGCACAATAACTTTAAACTGTCATTAAATGAACGGTTGCAAATTGAGAATTACCTATGCTAAGTTTACTACTATTCTATGACTATTCTTATTTAGTCTGTACATTTTCAACTCTGTATTCTACTTCTATGTTCCTCTGCCTAAGTTACCAGTGTGTTTTCTTATCTTAATTATTTCTTCTTTTACTCTTTCTTTCTCCCCCAGATCTTCTTCCGCTCTGGTAACAAGTTGGTTTGCATGTGAAAATTATTTTATAGGGCTTGGAAATGGGCTGTCAGTCATTCTAAATGGGGACACAGTAGTACAAGTAGGCTCAAGATTAGGGCTGAAGTCCAGGGCTCTATGGTCATATACAGTGGTGGGATTCAAATAATTTAACAACCGGTTCTCTGCCCTAATGATTTCTTCCAACAACCAGTTCACCAAATTGCTCAGATAGTTAATAACTAGTTCTCCTGAAGTGGTGTGAACTGGCTGAATCCCACCACTGGTCATATGCAGAGGTGGTATTCAGCAGGTTCTGACAGGTTCTGGAGAACTGGTAGCGGAAATTTTGAGTAGTTTGGAGAACTAGCAAATACCACCTCTGACTGGCCCTGCCAACCTCATCTATTCTTTGCCTCCCGAGGCCCAGTGGATTAACTGGGTCTTCTTTTGTTGCCCTGCACAGGAGAATGGAGATGGAAAGCAGGTTAGTGGGGTGGGGAGGGAATGGGGATTTTGCAGTAACCTTCCCCCAGGAGTGGGGAAGGAAAGGGGATTTTACAGTATCTTTTCCCTGCCACGCCCACCAAGCCACCCTGACAGAAATGGTAGTAAAAAAAAAATGAATCCCACCACTGGTAATATGGCTACTTAAACTATCTTGAAGCAAGTAGCAGGTAATGCCATAGGAAACTCATGATTCCCTTCTTGATCTTAACTACAGCTTTTAAAATGAATTAGCAGCAAACCTACACAGAATCATGTCCTTAAACCTTCATTGATTTGGGGAATCAAAGAACACCAAACAGTCAATTTAGCCGACTTCTTAGAATACAGTGATGTGATTTCTCCCCCTCCACCTCCAGCACAGAGAGAGATTCTCCAAGCCAGGGGGCAATTTCTTTTCCACTGCTCTGCCTGCAACTATTTCCAGTCATCCTGATTCAGTACCACTCATCTCCTCACACATTCAATTTGGTAGTTCTTGACCTCAGCCTCTTCCAAGACAGTTGAAAAAGGACCCAGGGCATTTCAAGAATAACATTTGTGGAGTCTCCTGCAGACTTCTGGGAAAGTTAGTCGCTCTAGCAACAAGCAGCTGGAGAATGCGCTACACCAAGATTTCCATTTTTGGAGCAGCCACAACATCACAGGTTTAAACTGCATCCTTACTAATATGTCTCCCCAATAAGTCCTGACCTTTGGAGCTAATGCTCTGACGCACTTGAATAAGCACCAATTAAGCCCCTCAACCTCACTGCAAACACAGACTCTGCATGAAACTTTCTACACAGCACAAAGCAAAAGAAGACACAAGGCTGTGTAACTATGCTGAAGGAAAGGATGGGGAAAGCTTAATGAGAATGAGTCATCAGCTGATGTGACCAAGATCAGAGGAGGCTTTGCTTGCTCTCTATATCAGTGGTCCCCAACCTTTTTTATGCCGCGGCCCGGTACCGGCATCAGCTGGGCGCCGCCATCTTGTTTTGATGAAAAAGTGCTTCCGGTGAGCTTTCTACCCGGAAAAGCTCACCGGAAGCACTTTTTCATCAAAACAAGATGGCGGCGCCCAGCAAACCAGCGGCCCGGTAGGATTTGTTCCACGGACCGGTGGTTGGGGACCCCTGCTCTATATCATCCTGATATAGGATGAAACCAGTTTCCATGGATTAAAACCTGATCCTGAATATGGACAACAAAGCATAATGATTAATAACTCAATGTAAATCCAATCTATTTATTGTCCACGTTAGCAGAGAAATATTCCAATCCATAATTATTTAAACATTTTTATCTACTTAATACTGGATCTCACAAACACATCTTTTATTTCCAATTATTTTACCTACAGGATGGAGGTTTGATGCTATTTTGTTTAGATGTTTGTTTTGTTTGTTTTGATGCTATTTTGTTTAGAAATCTTGACTCTTGGTAAGAGTCTTGCCTAGGCAATCTTCGAATGTATTACATACCAAAACAGTGTTAAAGGAATAGTTTCTGTTGGTACTCTGTCATTTTCATACATTCAGGAGCTGTCCTATTTAAATTAATTGAAACAGTTGGCAGATTCCGTTGGCTTAGTTTATCTATCATATCCATATGCCCACAAAATTTAATGAACTTGTTATGCTACAGAAGAAATCCATTCAGCATTGTTCAATCCCTTCTCTCTCCACAACTCATAGCATTCGTCTAGTTTATGTCGGAAGATTCCCCTCCCTTCTAGGAAAACGGCACCCACCCTTTGTCAAGTAGGGCTATTAAAATAGCTGGAGCCAGCTTACTTTTCACAACAAAGGAAGGAGAAAATTACAGGCATGAGATACAGAGAAAAAACCCTACAAATTTCCTCTATCTTATTTTTCCAATTTTCTTTGACACTGCTAGCCGGTTTCAACAATATCGCTAAGGCAATTGATAACAAAGAACAGAAACTGGATCAAATGCTCCACAATTTTAAAGGGTCCAAGTTCATAGATATTTCCTTGTTTCTTTTTTAAGTATAAAATAAAATTGATCCTAAAAAGACATTGGCAAGAATATTTAAAGTTACCAAATACTTTACACAGCATTTAGGTGAGTAAGAGAATATAATGTGCTCTCCTCAGAGACTGACTGACTCCCAGTTTGAAAAATACAGATTCATGGAATTGAAGCTCAGGAATACGAGAGGAATACGAGAGCCATTGTTGTCACCCCTCTAGAAGCCTTCTCAGAAGAGAGAAAGCTAACAAATGCAATTTAGTATTTAGTATTTATTTGATTTGTAAATCGTTTACAAGATACAGGTATAAGAATAAATATAGTTTTGAATACATGAGATAAATACTTATAAGAAAAATTAAAAAAAAAACACAATAGGACAGGGATGGTAGGCATGAATGGTGCACTTATGCACACTCCCTACAATTGCTGGTGGCCAGGATGAGGCATATATAAGCTACTGCTACATTTATTCTTTGTTTCATGATCAAGAGAAGCAATGAGTAAACAAGCAAGCAATGAGTAAACCGAACTTAGCAAGTTATTTCTTCACTTAAAGTATGTACCATCCTAAGTGATACTTGAAACTTTTATGTGAATGGGGCTGGAGATCCAGACAGCAAGAAGATATTGTATGTGGTTGCTGTCCTTCAAAATCAGCCAAATTCATACCCTTGTTCGACCACAGGAAGGAGCTCCAAGTATTAAGCTTCTGAAGAGTCATAGATCTGGATCTCCCAGAGGTAATGATAGCAGCTAACAGTCTG
Organism: Notechis scutatus; assembly: GCF_049901735.1. Taxonomy (NCBI): domain Eukaryota; kingdom Metazoa; phylum Chordata; class Lepidosauria; order Squamata; family Elapidae; genus Notechis; species Notechis scutatus. The sequence continues at coordinate 17,305,833 of NC_142015.1, forward strand.
GGAGAAAAGTTTAAAAGCCACCGTGTAGGTATAAGAGACAACATTGAAAGTTGCAATCAAATGAAATTAACAAAGTTGAAGTCATGAAGTCAAACGCTATGCAGGAAACATATAATAAAGCAATCCGCTCCAAAACAGAATCCATGTTCAGCATGTGAGCTCTGTAAGTTACATCCTTGAGCAGATGGTTTCCTTGTCCACTGTCAATGCTTTCTAAGCAGCCTCAGTATGTTAGATCAGGAAGAAGCTGCCACGTGTGTTACGGTAGCAGTTCCAACAAAATGCACAGACTGTTACCAAGCTGAGACAACTGGAGTTCATTACTGAATAACAACATCATCAACGCAAATAATTCCCAGTGCAACATTTGGTAGGCCTGTCACCAGCTTTATCTGCTCAGCCTAGGGACAGAAGTGAGAAATCAGCAGAAGTGTGCTGTGTTCTGCTAGAGAAGAGCATGTCTTCCACACTCCAAGCAGTTAATTGGACTAAAACAACAGATACGCCCACATCTGCTCTTTTTGCAGTCTGTACTTATAAATGGTTTAATAAAGCAGTACTCAAAGAATGTCTGAATGAAAACAGAGACATTCCCAGTCAGTTACAGACCCCAACTTTCAATGGATGATTCACAGAAATGGTACCAGGGGCTTTAGACCTGGTGGTGGATGTAGTGAATGGGGCAATGGGGTTTACAAATGAAAGCTTATCTTGATAGTGAAGAACTCTTAAGTGTCAGGTGCCAGAGAAATGTGGAGGTCCAGGCAGCTCAAATGGACATAAAGGTTTACTGTAAGCTTAAACTCTCTACAAGAATCTGAACTACTAAGTGCCCAAGCAAATTGGTGGTAGATAAGGGTCACAGGAATTCAAGGTGGGCTGGACTAAGATCTCTTGTGGGCACAAAAGGACTCATGACTGATGATGTATTTGATCCCCACCACTTTGAGCTCAGCCTGGTCAACTCCTACACTCAGCTTGAAAAAACATTTCCTATCTTGAAGCAGCCTCTAGCTGACCTTGGCTAAACTCAACAAACTCAACAAAACCAAATATAATTAATGCTCGAAAGAGAGACCACCAGGAAGTACCAAAGCTGCAAGAAATTCAAATGAAGAATTAGAAAAATTAAGTATTGTTGACAGGTATGTTGGATTCAAAGATGACAATATCTGCTAAAGATTTGTTGTCCCATGAATCTGTGCCCTCCAGTTGTGTGACCTTCAAAAAGAATCCCGGTTAGCATGAACAATCCTAAGAAACTGGGAACTGAAATCCAGCTATTTATTGTACCCAAGGTCTGAGTTTATGCATAGAGTCAACGTTTCATTTTTTCCAATTACATAATCAATTCTGATTATGTAAGCTTTTTGGTCATATGGACTGAATTGAGTAGAATGTATAATTCTATTCCATATAGTGTTGACCATGACTCTTGATACACTTTGTTAGCTTAAGTTTAATAGTGAATCTCAATTCCTAGAATATATGCTTGTGGATCATTTTTCTCTAAAATGTCTACTAACAAACAGATATAGAAAAAAAAAAGTACTATTAATTTTTTTGGAAATACTATCTATCCAGCAACTCACCTACTCCTTATTTGAGGATCTGGCCTTCTAAAGAGCATATCCTATTGTTGCCTGCAAATACTGTAGAATAACATCAAATGAAAACTATAACTTCTTAGCCCAGCTAACGTTTACATCAGATGCAGTGATTGAGTTGACTTTAATTATTAATCAGTTTTGTTTTACACATTCAAAGGAACAGAACAGGAACAAGCATTTCTATGGTTGTAAGCAGTCTAAAACATTCTGGCAAGCAAGGATAAATGATGGTTATTTCCAGACAAATTTACAAACTTATGAACTTACCTGTATTGGGTAACTGCTGGATTAGCTTTGGCAGAGCAGTGAAACTTTACTGTATTGTCTTCAAGGACAGGCTGAGGTTCTACTGACAGATTGACGAGAGGCGGATCTGTAAAAAAAAAAACAATGGGCAATTTATTAGCTTTCATGCCTTTGTGTACAGAAATGTGTCTTTCTGAAGAAAAGCTCCCATTTGCTCTACTGTTGTGATGTATGGATATGCGGTAACTAGCCAAGATACCTATTTGACCTTTCAGTGTCTAAAATCTAATGGCCCAACAATGAAATTCCTTTTTTGAAGGAATAATAGCTTTACAGGCAAGGTAAATCTGGGAGCAATTACTACTTGTTTGGCAGTTTCTTCCCCAAGTGACTATGGGAAGGTCATTCATTTGCTATGTATCTTCAATTCCATATCTGGATAGATCCAAAGGATTTGTTGAACAAAATAGATAAGTAAGGGAGCCAAAGGCATCCTTACTTATCTTCCTTACAGCAGAAAAGCAGATCTGCATAGATCAGGGACATCTGAGGCCATTTCCTTTCTGAGGGAAATGACTCTTGTGTCAATTCATAAAATATTTCTATGGTCTTTTTGGAGGGGGGAGCAGTGCGGCAACTTAGAAACCGAAAGTGCATTCCATAAATAGTTTTCAAAGATAGTAACTAGGTGACTGAAGTTTCTGCCATGTAAAATTCTAACTGGACAGCATGATTGATGATTCTCAGCTATGGATGTGTCCCATTGGAGAATATGAATTAAGATACACCCAGGGGGTGGGGGAAAACCAGGGTCAAGGGTGACAATGAATGATGTGTCTTAGGGTCGGCTACACCCACACAGTGTTGGGCATTTTAACTCCCAATAAATCCTTTTGATGTTTTGGAAGTTTGGCTCGAGACTTATGTTTTAACTGGGGGTAACTGCTGTAATCCAGACAGCTTGCAAGCTTTTTAATTTTTTATTAAAGCATTTGAACTGACAAATTTCAGGGACTCCATTATTACAGTGCTTAACAAGAAGCAACCATCTATAATCCTCTTGATACTTTCGGTGAAGAATTCTTTTGCATTCTTGATCTTCCAACCAGGCTTCTTTAACTGTATTACTTTTTTTTTAGAAAAACAAAAAACAAAACAAAACTATTTGCCCATGCATTTTAGATATGGATCAAATTAAACATCTCAAGGCATAGGACACAACTGGCTTTTATTAAAGCCCAAGAAGACTCTTAATAAAAGTAAATCTGTGATTAGATAGTAGACCTGTCATCCTCACAGCTCCAATGTTTTCTTCCTCCTTTTTCTCAGAAGAGAAGCAAAATACAAAAGTAATTGGTGGTTTGCAAACATGGTCTATTTTCTAATATCATGCATCATCAAATTCCTTACAAAGTCTAATAATAACTTGAGTTCATTTGAATTTTGGGTATGGTCCTGATATAGGAACCCAAGAACTGGCAATTTTTGGAGACACAGAGTATGTCTGCAGAACTATGACAAAATTCCATCAAAATCATGGAGGTGCTGTTCAAAGAGATTCATCTTTTCTCTTCCAATGGGATCCAGAACTAATTGAAGACCCATATAACAGTAAGATGAAACTCAAGAAAACTAAGATCATGGCATCTGGCCCTCTCAATTTCTGGCAAATAGGTTGGGAAGAAATGGAGGTGGTGACAGATTTTATTTTCCTGGGCTCCAAGATCACCACAGACGGGGACTACAGCCAAGAAATTAAAAGTCACTTGCTCCTGGTGAGGAACGCTATGGCAAATCTAGACAGCATATTAAAAAACAGAGATATCACCCTGCCAACAAAACTGCGTATAGTCAAGGTTATGGTTTTTCCAGTTGCAATCAATGGCTATGAAAGTTGGACCATAAGAAAGGCTGAGTGCCGAAGAATTGAGGCCTTTGAACTCTGGTGCTGGAGAAGACTCCTACAAGTCCCTTGGACTGCAAGGCAATCAAAATGATCAGTCCTAGAGGAGATCAACCCTGACTGCTCTTTAGAAGGCCAGACCCCTGAAGATGAAACTCAAATACTTTGGCCACATAATGAGAAGGAAGGACTCACTGGAGAAGAGCCTAATGCTGGGAACGATGGAGGGCAAAAGAAGAAGAAGGCAGATATGGCAGAGAATGAGGTGGCTGGATGGAGTCACTGAAGCAGTTGGCATGAGCTTAAATGGACTCCGGGGATGGTAGAGGACAGGAAGGCCTGGAGGAACGTTGTCTATGGGGTTGCAATAGGTCGGACATGACTTATGTATGTATGTATGTATGTATGTATGTATGTATGTATGTATGTATGTATATGTATATGTGTGTTTTATATATATAATATAATAAAATAAAATATATATCCCCCCCCTACTTGTCCCATTGGCTTTTAGGCCCGCGCTCGCCACGGCCCCCCCCCTCCTTGTTGGCTGGACACACAAGGCCAACCACCAACCAACGCCATTATAGTTGTGCTTTTAAAGTTGTAGCAACGTTTCGGCAGAATCTCATCTGCCATCATCAGGCTTCTGTATTGTGTTCGTCTGTGAATCAGACTTTTACATAAAATCTTCTCTCCCTGTGATAGAGTGAAAAAGTCATATATAATGTGTGAGAGATTTCACACCATTTTTAAAGAAATGGTTGAAATGTCATCTGCACAATTACTGGGTGAGTGAATTGTTAAAACTCAATATAATGACAGCTATAGAATGATATGAATCTTCACATACCTATAAAATGAGAGAATATGAAGGAGTTTCTCTACTTGGTATATGTTGGGAAGCATTTGTATTGTCTGTATCATAATGTTTGTAAATGCAGATTGACACACAGTTTCTAGAATGGTTACTTAAACATAGTTTTACATGCACTAATTAGTTATGGCAAATTCCTGACATCAAAGGCCAGTTTTAAATTGCCTATAAACCTGTTTATGAGCAAGAAAATCTCCACAATTTTAAGTGGGCTTCCTTTATGAACCCAGGTACCAGCAGTTTCAACACATAGCCCATCAGCCTGTGGCCAACGGTTGCAAATAAGTCATTAATTAAACTAATCCAGGAACAGTGGTGAGAATGGGGTTAATTCTTATACTGCAAATTAAGTTGTCATACAGTCACATTTGAAACAGGAGGCACTTGTCATCTAGCAGATCGGATCCTTCTGTACCGCCTGCGCCAGATTGCCTCTATTTCCCAACTGTGTTCTGGCTGACACAGATTTGCTGGAGGCGGATGCTCCATTATGCTCCACTTGGCAGCTCACGCTGAGATATAGGCATGTGCCATGCTAGTGGGTGGGTCAGGAAGAATCATCCTGAAAAAAAAACCAGACTTAAAGCACCTGACAAAGCCGATAATGTTTTGCACTGTGATGTAGAAAGCTTTTCTGAGCATGACACCACCGAAGTAGCTTGGGCTTGAGGTCTGAACAGAAGCCACCCAAAGTCAAGGAAAAAGTAAAAGAAATGCAGAAACCAGGTGAAAATTAAGGAATGGGGTAGGAGTCAGGTGAGAAGTTTGGTGCTGTGAAGAGGAAGACCAGGAATTTAAGAAGTCATGAGATTCCTCAGCAGAGTCACACATTGCTAGCAAGACAGACAAAACCGTGGAATGAGGTTCTTCTGTCACACAACAGGTGCCTGGGTTTCTGGACAGTTCAAGAGCTCCCATGATCATTTCCCAGGTACACAGAACCAAGAGAAAGAGTGGGTTGGGCAGGAGATGCCAGGTCACCAATGAAGTGATCAGCTAGGAACCACAGGTGAAACCAGGTGAGAACCAGTAAAGAATGGAAAGAATTCTATCCTTTGAAACAATATAATATTCATAGTTCACTAGAACTTTTGTTTCAGTGGTAAAGGATGGAGATGATTCATTAAAGGTAAGTAGCAAATCCTTCTCAAGTTTCTATTGCTCAGTGTTCCACCTTTCTCTTCTCTGATCTTAATTTTGTACCTGGCTATGACCACACCATTTTGCAGTACCAGATGTTTGTATCTTCCATAAAGTGACCTTCCTGTGACTACCACATTCCACACTGCCAAATCTCTCTATTTTCCATCATCTCTATCTCTCTTTAACCTATCTCCATGAGTATCTTTTGTGAATCAAACAAGGAAAGGAATCACGTCAACCACTCTGGAGTACTTAGAAGAAGGCAAATTAAGCTGAATAAATACACAGGCTAAACATTCTTTTCTATGGTTGTGGCCTGATTGTGGAATTGATCAATCAGATGACTTTTTCACTTCTGGTCATTTTCAAAATACAGAATGACAAAGTTGGAAGGGACCTGGGAGGTCGTCTTGTCCAACCCCTTGCTCAGACAGGAAGCCTGAGCAAGGTTGTCCAAACTTTTCTTAAAAACCTCCAGTGTTGGAGCATTCACAACTTCTGGAGGCAAGTTGTTCCATCAATGAATTGTTCTCACTGTGAGGAAATTCCTGCTTAGTTCTAGGTTGCTTCTCTCCTTGATTGATTTCCATCCATTGTCCTACTCCCAGGTGCTTTGAAGAATAGCTTGACTCCCTCTTCTTTGTGGCAGCCCCTTAGATATTGGAACACTGCTATCATTCTTTATATGTTTTAGGCTCCAATTGTCTGATCATTTTTGTTGCTCTTCTCTGAACTCTTTCTAGATTCTTTTTTTAAATCTTGTGGCAATTTATGTTCACATTTGCTGTAGAATGATTCCATTTCTGGAGTCTTTGGTAAATAGAACTTTCAGAAAGATATCATTGCACTCCCTACACTTGTTCAGCTGGTTTATGTTATATGTACATTATTTGTTTTCCAGATTTCTGGTGGTTATTGGAAGTCATTATTCTCTTCATGACTCTGAATGGCTAGATTGTGGTTCATTTTGTTGCTTCTGACACCACTGCTACACTGTTGTTTTATGCATTTTTTAATCAGTTGTACCTACTGGTTGAACATTTTAGGAGATAAAACAGGGGAAAAAAGCTTCACATAATTATTCTTTGTGCTCTGTACTGTTACAGCAATGCATTTTTGGGCGAGGTTACCTAGAAGTAAATTCCAATATGTTCAACTATTTTTCCTTCCAGGAGAGTAAATTACAGGGTGACAGACTAAAGGCAAGCATCTGTTGTGATGTAATAGACATTGTTCATGCCAGGAGTCAACCCAAATGTTTGTGGAGCAATTGGGAAGAAGATATTGCCTTTAAAACGTGTAAAATGTATTTAATTCACCACTCACAAACTTAGACATCCCGAATAAGGAGAGATACATTCTGTTATATTACAGAGTGGAAATTTCAAATATATTGGAGCCCCAGCAATGCATTTGAATCTGTAACCATCAATTATGGCTCCATTTGTTTTGCTCTTCTCAGCTAATGGGAAGAGTCTTCTCAGTATCAGTATTCTGTAACCTTGCTTAGCAGAGAATGAGTATCATCTGATCCAAAACTAGCCAGATGGAGAAGTAGACTTTTCTGGATGGCCCAACCGCCATCTGCTTCTCATGAGTATAAAACAGGTGGTTGGGCAGCCTTTAGTCCCTTGTATTATGTAGAATTATAGTCCCTGATGGTACTGTAGAATCTGAGAAACTTTAATGGCAGTGGGAATAGACAAAACAGAAAAACAGAATAACTGAGTTAGAAGGGACCTTGGAGGTCTTCTAGTCCAACCCCCTGCCCTATACCATTTTAGACAAATGGCTGCCCAATCTCTTCTTAAAAACCTCCCATGTAAAAACCTCCCACAACTTCTAGAGGCAAATAATTCCAATTATTAATTGTTCTAACTGTCAGGAAGTTCCTGAACTAGGTTGGTTTTCTTCCTGGGGCGGTTGGTGACAGGAACTGGATGTCATGCCTCTGTTTGAGTCTGAATCCGAGGAGGAAGATGAACAGTTGACAGGGAGTGGGAGTGTGTCTCCGTTGGCTGTGGAGAAAACTGGGGAAGGGCAGAAAACTGTCTGGGCAGAGCAGGGAAGAGGTAGAACAAGGGAGAGGGAGTTCAGAGGAAGAACCAGGCCCACTCCCTCTTCATCCGAGGGCATGCAGGGAGGAACGGAGAAGAGAGCAACGTGGGTTGCATGGCTTACAGAGGAGGAAAGGGCCCTGATTCCCTTCATTAGCCACAGCTGGGAAGAGAGTTTAAAAGAAATGCATGCTGAGTGCAGCAGCTGCTAGAAGCAAACGTGAGTTTATCTTGTGTTGACTTTGGTTATCTGTGTTCCTGGCGTCTTCCCAACCGTGTTGAGTTATTGCTGTGCCTTCATGTCTGGAATTTTTGCTCCTACCCTGCCAGACTAATAACCTCATTTTGCCTTGATTGGACTTATAGTTACTATTTTCGTTGACCATGTTTTGGACTTGATTCTCTGCAGTGAAGGCTGTTCCTGGGAGAATTTTTCTCCAGCCAGAAAGTAACCAGGACATTAGGAGTTAAAAGCATTAAAATCTAAATGATGACTAAACTGTCCCCTTACATAGAAATACCAAATCAATATAGGTGTTTAAGAACAGGAGCAAGTAGCCTCCATCCCTTTCTCTAGCAGTAGGCTGTATGTGTGGACTATACCTTATTTGTATTGGGGGAAAAAAAAGTTACAGTATCATGAAGAAAAGAAGAGCTTTTGCAAAATTTCACTTGATCAAGAGCAGGAGATAGGTCAGTTTGGACAAATCCCTGAGATCAATGGCATTCGTGTCCCTTATTAAAAAGAACACAGCCTGAAACTTTGTTGCTGGAGAATGAGATCTACTCCCAGCAACTTTGGACCTGACTTCGAGCATCTTCAGAAAAATAAAGTGGATACCTTAATCCCTATAATGCCCTCGTCCTATTACAAAGGAAATTTAGCTGCACATAGGTAACTTTTTTTATTTTTTTATTTTTTAGCAAGGTTCACTACAGCACATCACATTGTTTAGAGTACGGCAGGATTTTGTAGAAGGAACTGGAAAAACCAGAACATGTTACTTTTTTTAAAAAAAGAAATGAAACTCACTTAGCAAGGGCAGATTGGATGGAAAGAATGAAAGAAAAGCAAAAAATAAAATAAAAAATGAGAGCCTAGTAATAATCAAAATGGCTTGGGGTAACTTATTCCCTTGCTGACTTCACCCTCGCAGTAGTGAGGATTTTACCAAGCTGGGATGAATGCCTTCCTGGGAGTATAACCATGATCTTCTGGCTGGGAAATTATGATGAGAAATTATAGATATTTTCAATTTGCTTTAATCTCATTTTTAAAATGTGCAATCCAAATTACAATAAAGGCAAGCACAGGTTGGAATTTAAATGAGATGTGCTCCCGTAACAGCCCAGAGACATCCAGTACACTCTTAATTCATTTGCAGGCATCTTGACACTTCTCTATTGTTAGACAACAACAGCTAATCACCTTCCTTTATTATGTATGAATCAAGCTTCTCTTGATAGTTCCCTCATTGTTTGACAATACAATCCTTGTGCTTAGGATGTACAAATGGATCCTTTTTGTACTCATAGAAAGTAGATTTCTTTCTGCTGTTGGATGTATGTTTTCCCCCTATAGAAGTTTACCAAATCCTACTGTAGGTTAAGGACAAATAAACACCTTTTGATTTTCCTTGTGAAAAATCAAAACATCCATCCTGCTTCCTAATGGCCTTATAAAGGCAAGCTAAAGATTTCTACCCTAGAAATCAAGTGAAATTTGCATAAATGCAGAAAAATATTTATTCAGCATAATGGGATTTTATTTAGTTGCAATTGATCATTCCGTGTAAACCTTTTGTAAGTGATAGAGTCACAGAAGGAGATGGCCCTGCATTTTAACTCACGAAAGGGACTGCTTATAAACCAGCATAGCTACAAAGCACTTTTAAATTTTTCCTCGCAATGGAATGAAAGCCCCAATCCATTCTTCTTCTTGGAAATGTTTAGCTGGTGGAAATATAAGGTGGAAATGCAAACACAGCTTGGGCCTGTTCTTAATATTTGAGGATGGAGCTGACCATCATATTAGACAGAAGGAAGCAATGAATGGAACAAGGCTGGAACTTTCTATTTGTTCGAGCTGTATTAAGTCTATTTTAGGGATTACACTATATATTTGAATGCTTGTTGCTTTAACTCAAAGGAAACCACGCCGCCAAGTTTAAGCAATCATACTGCCAATGTTTTGTGGCATAGACAATGGAGTGGGTTTACTATTTCTTGCTCACTTCTGATTTCTGAAGGTATCACAAAGTTACAAACTTAAACACCGAGTGTGAGCAGAGCAGAAGAAAGCTACCGATGCAAGAAAACTCAATAAAAGCCATCCCCTCCAGTTTGCTCCATCCTGGCACACAGGATGTGCTTTCCATGTAGCCTCTGGACTTTAGCTATATAAATAATTTATGGCATATAAAGCCATTAAACATGATTTTAATCCCACTTGTGGTGTTTGGCACATTACTCACAGGAGGCCTGTTTTGATGTGGCTGATGGTATGAAAATCACTTTGAACAGATGTTTCAGCTGGAGCTGCTCACTCTCTGTAACAAAGTCCAGGTTTCTCTTTTGGAGACCCGAGTGGGACAAAGAGCTGGAGGTCCTCTGCTGTTTAATGACAGATAAGGGCTCGTATTGGCTACTTTCATCTTGAGCCCCCATGATTTATTTCAGCCACCCATGTTGCATTTATATAAAATGGATTTCCCCTTAATCTGTCCTCCTTGAAAGATGCAGAAAGTAGGCAATGTAGACATTTATGATGTCCTTTCAACCATGAAGAAATATTATTTCTGTAAAGTAATGAGGGTGGTTATTGGTTCATAGAACAAATTCAGCTCTCACGCCATTCATCTCTTGCAGCATTGCTACTCAAAAGCAACATCAGTTCAAACTGAAACTACCAATATTTGAAATGGCACGTATGAAAAAAGCTGGAATAACGGTGCTATAGTGATTTCCATTGGTCTAAAGAAGAATGGCCAATTTTGCACGAGGTTTCATTCTAAAAGAGTTAAGATTTCCCCCAATGAATACATCTCATTCTTTAAATCTTATTCTGGGAGTTTTTATGGAATCACTGTGTTCACATTGGAAGGTAGTTGACATGTTGCATGCTCATCAGGCATGCCTGCTCAAACTGGAATGCTATCCTAGAATTTATGTACTTCTAAAATTTCTTGTGTCTGTAATGGTTGATGGAGATTCTTAGTCATCCAGGTCATGGTTGTCCCAAATGTGCTTCTTTCAAGAGGCAACTGGACTTTTTTTTTTGTTTTTTTTTTTCCTTGAAGATGTTTCACTTCTCATCCAATGACTCTCTCCAAGTGGCCTCAATGACTCTCAGAGAGAGTGCAAAGGACCAGATGACTGCAAGGAGTATAAATCCTTCCATTCTCTACCATTCAGTCAGAACTGAAGGAGCTTCTTGGATCAGAAGTGAAATATATTTTTTAAAAAAAACAAACCCAAAAGTCCAGTTGCCTTTTAAAAGAAGCACCTTTGTGTCTGTAACTTTTAACTGGGAGAAATGGTGCAAGGTATTTTCAACCCAGCTTTTTCAAATTGGCTAACTTAACAGAATGCACCCAAAATCCAAGACACGTTCCTGTGGAACTGAAATTTGGCAAGTTGTAGAAAATATTTTACGACATTAAAAATGACCATGAAGCATTTTATGGCTTAATACAAAATGTCCTGTGGTCCCTTTCTGATATTTGACAGTGCCAGGCAGTTCAACATGGGCTACTTTCAGGGCAGAAACTTCTCCGAATATCTCCCTGAATTTTTAAGAATCTGCCCTCTGCTCTCTACCCTAAGATTTGAATGGTCCCCCACCCTTTTCATATATCAAAGGGCCCTAAAGATGTGGCTCTTCATCCATGGCATGTCAAGGACTTTGATACTTCCTTCCTTTCTTTTTCTTGTTCCCATCCAGCTTTGTTTTCCTTTGGCATCACTGTTCCTTTGTTTTGTATTGTTTCTCTGTTTTTATATTGTTGCTTGTTTTTGAATGTTAGACAAATCTGTAAGCCATCCAGAGCTGCTGGGAGTTCGGCAGCATTAACAAAAATATTAAATTAAATTGAATTGAATCTAATAAAAAGTCTACTTTTTTTTACTTGTGATGCAAGCATACTCTGTCCACAGGTTATAACCATTAAAGTAAACCCTGTTTGCTGCTTAAAAAGACTTTTGCACCTTTTCATTTACAACTTAGCATTCAATAATGCTGTATGTACATCCATAATTTCCTCTGACCCGCTTCCCATGTGAGTGTCCATTGTTCTGGGCTGATATCCTATTCACTCCACTTACAAGCTGCTCTGTTGTTTCTCTCGCACAATAGTTGACTTGAGACCACTTCTCAGCAATTTAAGCTCAAGCCAGCTAAATTACATTATTAACCCCTCTCTGTAAGTTTTCCCCACTTTAATAACAACAAAGCACAGTGCCATCAAGACCTGTAAACTCAGCAACATATCTTCCCCTCTGCCCTTTCTGTGTCTCTCTAGACCTTCATTTTCAGGATGCTTTGAATCTTGACGATTCATCTGGCAATAACTGCTAGCCATTGCAAATACTAAATTATTTAGGCTACAACTGCCTTGCATTGCAATGCGGCTAAGAAGACTTGTTTGGCCTTGATGGCTGGACAATGAAAGACTGCTCACTAGGAGCGAATTGATTCAAATAGCAGCAAATTTCCATATGTCATTTTGGATCTTTTTGGGGGAGAGGAGAGGTACAACACATTCAATTTCTTCAATTCTTCAAGTAAATAAACACAGGCAATTTATCATGCTTTCCTATCTCTAGCTACAGTGCATGTATCATGAATGCCCTAAGAATTCGTTCATTGTAAACATTCCTCTTGGGCAAACTATAGAATGCTATAATAACATCAAAAGTTTGCTAGTTGTTGGGTGTTCAGTAATCTAAGACATGTTCTGGCATCTTCTAAAGCCTTATTCTTAACTAGGAAAAAAAAAATCTATGATGTGGAAATCTATTTTTCTTTTCCATCAAGGCAAAGACAAATTCCTTATTTCTACTCTCTGTCTCTTACATTACTGAAAACCCTTGAGAATTCATCAACCGTCTCCAACCATAAAAAAAAGGAAGTTTGGCATTATTGTCATCTCAACGTGGTTCTTTCTGCATTGTTCTGCTGATCGATTTCAACATCAAACAAGCGAACAAGGAGACAACTAAATTAGTGTGTGCATACACAGGTATACTGACTTAGGAGGTGTCCCAGTTTAACTACCAAGCTCCCTTCTCTTCTTCACCTCTCGCCCCCCCCCAAATATCCTGGAGTTACAGGTGGCTGAGGGTGTTAGTAATTCTTCAATAACTTTTTGTGTTAATTGGATTAGGTAAAAGAGGATAGACCACAATAAATATATAGGGAATCTCATTTGTGATTCCTTCTCCATACAGTGTGAATGTCTGTGGAGATACTCAGACATTCAGGTCATGGTTGTCTCAAAGGTGCTTTTTCAAAAGGCAAATGGACTTTCTTGGTTTTTCCTTGATGATGTTTCACTTCTCATCCAAGAAGTTTCATTGGTTTTGGAATGATGGTGGGCGAGATGGAAGGCTAAGTTCTGAAAGGATGAGAGGAGGGAAATGGAAGGATCATATTTCTTGGCAATCATCTGGTCGTTAGCACTCTCCCTGAGAGCTGTTGAGGCCACTTGCGGATTTATCTGTGCCCTCAGGGTCACCTGACTCAATGTGTAAATGCGTGTGGGATCAGTGTATTTGGGTCTCAAACCGATGAAGCTTCTTGGATGAGAAGCAAAATGTCTTCAAATAAAAAGAAAGTCCAGTTGCCTTTTGGAAAAAAAAAAAACCATCTTTGATAGTGTGAATATTGGGTGGAATAAAATGCAAAAGCTGACAGAAAAAGATGAGCACACTCCACCACACTCACGTTGGATGTCAATGGTGACAGAAGTCTCTTTTCCACTCGGAACGGCTTTGTTGGTAGCTCGGCAGACGATGATTTGGCCATTCTCAATGTCAGATGGAGAGACAAACAGCGTGCTCATGATGCTTTCTCTCTTGCCATCACGGACTATGGTCTGCAGAAAAAAGCAAAGAACTATTTCATTACTTTCGGTGTTCTGTTGAATGTATTTCCTGCCCTTCGCCAACCATTCTGCTTTAATTTAAGGGGAAATAAATTCACCTTACATTTTTTCCCCTTAAGATTAAAGGAAACTTGGGTGAGATTCTCAAAGGATGACCAGGGGTTCAGGAACCTTGTGCTAAGTAAGGAGAAATTTGTGTGTGAACTCTCTTTCACTGTAGCTTGCTTGCTTTGTAGCTTCCATGTCTTGCCAATGTGAGACACCCTAAAGTTATTTCTTGCAAGTTAGCTAGGACAAGGATAGGAGGCATCAGAGTGAGGAAGTTTTTAATTAAATAATAAAAGTGCCAGTATCTTGCACTCCCAGCAAAAAATAGTAATTCTCAGACATCATTAAATGACATCCTGAGGAATACAATAGGAATACACACACACACACACACACATACACACACACACACATATTCTTTTAAAGAGAGGGAAATGTTTAGGAAACAGAAGGACAAGTTTCAACACATTATTAACTTTTGAAAAAGGATAGAACATTTGAATAGGATCAGCCTTTAGCACTGAAACTATACAAACTCACTGATCCTGCATTAAAAGGGAGACTTGAATGGAGGAACAAACTGAAGCTATCAAGGTCAGCAATAAAATACAAAAGAAACAGCGTGAAACCTTATTTCAATTTCCATATTGCTGGCTCAAAGATTTAAAGAAACTGTACCAGCCACCAATATGCTTTTAGTCTGAGACAAAATATCAGTGATGGCCTTCAAAGCCTTGAATGGAACCTCAGTGGCTGCACCTCTTCCCAAGATTTAAGATCTGCCAAGAGAAGATGGGAGCACCATATTATCTGGAGATACAAGTCAGGAATTTTTGGGTTGTTGTTTTTTTGGACCCAGACATATTAATGCTCTCCAGCCAAGAGCTTGAATTGGGTTTCATCACTGATTTCAATTTCTACACCAAAGCTCTTGGTTGCAAAAACAGATCATTGCTTTTTTTTTTTTTTATTGTATCTTGTGCCAAGATGCTTTAGGAAATGATTACACATATTTCAGTAAATAATTTGTGGAGTAATGTGGTTGTGTCAGCCATTCCTGAGTTTCAAGCCTCTGTTATAGTGTTGAGTAGAGGTGGTATTCAGCAGGTTCTGACCAGTTCTGGAGAACCAGTAGCAGAAATTTGGAGTAGTTCAGAGAACCAGCAAGTACCAGCTCTGACTGGCCCCGCCCCCATCTATTCTCTGCCTCCTGAGTCCCAGCTGATTGGCTGGGTCTTCTTTTGTTTCCCTGTACAGGAGAATGGGGCTGGAAAGCAGGTTAGTGGGGTGGGGAGGGAATGGGGTTTTGCACTAAACTTCCTCTGGGAGTGGGGTGGGGATGGAGATTTTGCAGTATTCTTCCCCTGCCATGCCCACCAAGCCACACCCACCAGTAAACATTTTTGTATCCCACCACTGATGTTGAGCTTTCAATGAACTATAAGCCACATGGAGGTCTTTGGTGAAATAGGAACTAAGCATTATTATCTTCCAGTCCAAACTGCACTAGACAAAGCAAGTTGCAACCTGTTGGCTATCAGAGGTTCTTAGCAAAGCAATCAATAAATCTAGAATCAAGGGAAGCGAACATTTTCATTGGGTGCCTTGGAAAATGGCAAATATGCCATGCTGGATCTGGATCTGCTTGCTTATCTAAATTTATAATATTTATCATTTCTTTCCACAAGCTCTTTCAGTCAGCATGTTTAATTCTATCTAGTTATCCAAGCCATGCATATTAATAAAATAGAATATTTGAAAGCTGATTACCATGCGGCACTGAGAATGTTTTTGTATGCATCTCAAGAGGGCACCAGCCCTTATGGCACTCCATTGCCAGCCCTTCACACGGGTAAATACCAAAGGTTGCCCAGGTGCCATCACTGGAGAGACCCCATTCAAAAGCTTCATCTTTTTGTAATGTTTCATGAGAAGGGTGTGAATGCGGAATTAATTTCCTGTCATACCTGATCTGAATTTTTTGCTTGCTTTTATGGGGGCTTTTGAGATATGTTCTTCACTCCAGATAGATCCTTGGTATAGGCTCATTCCCCTACTTTATTTAAGAGTGTTAAATAGCCAGCATTTCAGAAATTCTGTTCTACAGGGATTCTAATAAATCAGCCCATTCCTCTTCAAGACATGAAATTCAAGATTGGCACTCCTTTTTTATGATGATGATGAGTCAGAAAGTAGATATTTACTGAATTCTCTAGTTTTCCTGCAAAATTACCAAGTCTCCAGAAGTTGTGAATGCTCCAACACTGGAAGTTTTAAAGAAGGGATTGGATAACCATTTGTCTGAAGTGGTGTGGTTTTTTGCCTAAGCAGGGGGTTGGACTAGAAGACCTCCAAGGTCCCTTCCAACTATTCTATTCTATTCTATTCTATTCTATTCTATTCTATTCTATTCTATTCTATTCTATTCTATTCTATTCTATTCTAGATTTCTTCTTGACAAAGTCTTCAACCAGAGACAAATCTAGAGATTCTTTTGTGCTCAAGAGTTTTACCTTCAGCTGCGAATGACCTTGCTCTCTACATCCTTGCACTTCCAGCCAATCATTTGAGGCTTCTTTCTTCATCTGCACATTGCCTATCTGGAAAGCTGCTAAATCTTTGCTTCCACCCACTTTTCAATAACCCACTGGAATAATTCAGTGTAAATGGCTCCCCATAACCTTGTTCCTAAACAACGTCTCCCTTTGTGGAAAAAAAACAGCTTTTTTCTCCAGTCAAGGAAAGTTTCAAGGGAAAGTGAATCATGAAGAACAGAACCTGGACAGCAGGAAGAACTGTGCTTTATTCCTTGCCTATCACTTCAAAGAGATATTCTCTCCCCAAACAGAATAAACAGCAGACACATACGGCTTGATTCAGGTTAGAATGGCTGAATGCATGTTAAAGGGCTTTAACATTTTCTTCCCATTGTGATCATCAAGGTTTCCACTTCTGCAATTTGCTTGGGGTGTGAGGAAATGTCACACTGGAAGGAAAGGGAGGGACATTTTTTTCTTTAAAAACAATGGCAGGCTGGTTCTCTCCCTTCCTATCCCTGATCCTAAAGTCTGACCAGGAATTTGTCACAAGGAGTTAAACATGCCAGAAACAGTTCACATCTTCTCCAACAGGATTTTATTCAGCTTGGTGGAAATGTCTCTGCTTTGTTACCCCCTTGATTGAGATTTTTATTTCAGTCTTTGTGGATTCTGCATTAATTCTGAAACCCTGCAAAGGACAGCTGGCAGGATTTACAAATACAGGTAGTCCTCAGCTTATAACCACAGATGAGCCCCAAATTTCTGTTGTTAAGCAAGACAATTTGTTGAGTTTTGCCCCTTTTACAATTTTTTCTTGCCACAGTCGTTAAGTGAATAACTGCAGTTGATAAGTTAGTCACCCGGTTGTTAAGTGAATCTGGCTTCCCCGTTGACTTTGGCTTGTCATGACCCCCTGGGACATGGCACCGATCATAAGTATGAACCAGTTGCTAAGCTTCTGAATTTTGATCACATGACCATGGGGATGGCTGCAACGGTCATAACTGTGAAAAACAGTCATAAGTCACATTTTTCAGTGAACTGTTGTTAAGTCGAGGTTTACCTGTACTGTCCACAGAAACTCCTAGTCAGGGGTCCAGATCACACTGTATATTGAACATTAACACAATTGAGCGGGTTCAGAAGTATTTCTTGAGAAGATTACTCCACTCCTCTACTCACAATAGAATTCCCTATGCCTCCAGACTTGAAATGGACAATCTGGAACTGCGCCGCCTGTGGTCCGATCTAAGCATATAGTACACAAAATTGTCTGCTACAACATCTTGCCTGTCAACAACTTCTTCAGCTTCAACCACAATAATTGGTTAAATAACGGGCAAACAATTGATGCAAACCAAATTCGATTGCAGAAAATATGATTTCAGCAACAGAGTGGTCAGTGCCTGGAATGCTCTACCTGACTCCATTGTTACAGCCTCAACCCCTCACAGCTTCAACCTCAAACTGTCGATCGTGGACTTCACCCCATTCCTAAGAGGTCCTTAAAGGGGGTGTGCATAAGTGCACCAGCGTGCCTACCATCCCTGTCTTACTGTCCCCATTTATCTATATTCACTTCCTTCGTTCATGTTTATGTTCAGACCTATATTTGTTATCGTGTACATGTTTGACAAACAAATTAATTAAATAAATAAAATAAATCAGAGGAATGGAGGACAAACATGACTCCTTATCATAGAACATGGCAGTGATGCAATGATTGGAGTTATCAGATGTCCAGAAAAAGGAAGGGATGTCCTCTTATTCCTCCTTATATCCTCCATCTAGAAGAACAGCCCTAAAATAAATTATTCTCTGGCTTTTTTTGAATATCTTGTTGCTGTTGTGTTTTTTTAACTGTTGAACTGTTTTTCACAACAGTAGCCATTCAATTTTCATGTATTATGACCATGTAAATGGTCTGTTCCTTTTTTCAGCTCATCCATTGACAGACTCAGTTGTCTAAATTTATGTTATTTGATTTATTTCCTGATTTCAGACATTGGCTTCAGTGCTGTCTCTTCAAATTCCTGATCAATGGAACTTGGAAGTCACACAACTCATACATTCTATGGTGAAATTTGGAAAATGCATCATCGTTGATTGTCTATTATTGCTAGCATGTGTTCCTGAATAAATATTTGTCGGGAAAGTATTGCAATTGGGAAAAAAAAACCAATCTTTCTGATTCTGAAACAAGTAATTGAATATACATGTGGGCCTTAAGTACATTGGGGCCTTGGTATCTGCTTTCATCAAATTTGGTACTCAGTGCATTTTGACATGAATATTTTGTCCTGAAACTCATTGTTTGGTATTCAATGTACAAACTAGAATGTGTCAGTGTCAGCTGCCTTATGACTAACTTTTTTTGTCTTTTAAGAGTTGGAATCAATGGATTTTTATCACAAAACTGTATTGTGGACCCGGGAATTTCTCCTAAGTCTATTTATATTAAATTTGTAGAAGTGGAGAGGGACTTCCTTTCTGCTGGCTCTTTGATAGAGTGCCTGGAAAAAGCCATTGGATACCCTTTGAAATTTAACAACTGATTCTTATCCTTCATAAGGATCAGGACATTGTAAGTATCACCTGTGGCATTTGGGACATCTGATTAAGTACAAGACTAGGCAAAATCAGCTGCTCTAACCAAACTGAAATGACCCTATAATCCCTTGCTTTGGGGTGGAGTCGGGGCAACAATGGAGCTGAGAATTTACTGGTCATGTTGCCAATGCAGAGTTCGCAGATGATATTTACTCATTGTGCCCAGAGAGAGAAATATCTGCCATTACCTAGGATTGAACTCACAGCCTCCTGATTGTGAGGCAAGAGCTCCGATTCTAGACCATCGCACCACTCATGACTCACCAAATTATTCCTTATGGGAAAAAAAAGTCTTTGGTACTCATTATTTTTGGTACTCATTGCATTTCCCAAAACCAACTAATGAAGAGTATCAAGGTACCACTGTGTATATATACATACATACTTGTTTTCTTAAGTTTTCGCGGGTACTTACATGTATGGCATTCAGCTTTGTTCGGGTATTTTCCCACGTCATTGTAGTTGTGCTTTTAAAGTTGTAGCAACGTTTCAGCAGAGTCTCATCTGCCATCATCAGGCTTCTGTATAGTATACTCACAGATGAACACTATACAGAAGCCTGATGATGGCAGATGAGATTCTGCTGAAACGTTGCTACAACTTTAAAAGCACAACTACAATGACGTGGGAAAATACCCGAACAAAGCTGAATGCCATACATACATACATACATACACACACACACACACACACACACACACACACACACACATATATTGCAGTTTTCCACTGTAGGTTTTGCTTCAGATGCCAAGAAAATTATACAATTATTCTGTCTCTTTTCCAATTGTCCATGTTCTCATTTGCCTGTTCAGTTATATTGGTTAATCATCCCCTGAAATAGGAAATTAATTCTCTATATTCTTTTTATTTGGGTTGGTT
The DNA here is from genome assembly GCF_049901735.1 of Notechis scutatus. NCBI lineage: Eukaryota > Metazoa > Chordata > Lepidosauria > Squamata > Elapidae > Notechis > Notechis scutatus. Next base: position 17,325,853 of record NC_142015.1, read on the forward strand.
TTGGGATTCAGGCAGTGGAAGGTGGGTTGTGCTAACATCAGCTATTTAATTGGACTTTAATTAATTTTGATATATTTTTTCATAGCACTTTAAAAAAAACTGTTTTTCATACTTAGAATTAATACTGAACATTCTTTTATTACCCTCATTATCTCTCTTAAGCTCTTGATAATGAAGAACATAATGGGAACAGAGTTTAAAAGTAGGAAATTTTGGTCAGTCCAAATCTGTCTCCCCATGTCTTTCAATACTGGGAAATATATATAAACACAGACGAACACAATACAGAAGCCTGATGATGGCAGATGAGATTCTGCCGAAACGTTGCTACAACTTTATAAGCACAACTACAATGACGTGGGAAAATACCAGAACAAAGCTGAATTATATATATATATATATATATATATATACACACACATATACATATACAGACACACACACACACACACACACACACACACATATATATATAAAATCTAATATATATCTAATATAATATCTAATATATATCTAATATAATATCTAATATATATCTAATATAATATAATACCAGTGGTGGGATTCAAAAAAAAAATATTACTGGTTCTGTGGGCGTGGCATGGCTTGATGGGTGTGGCTTGGTGGGCATGGCAGGGGAAAGTTACTGCAAAATCCCCATTCCCTCCCCACCCCACTAACCTGCTTTCCAGCTCCGTTCTCCTCTGCAGGGCAATAAAAGAAGACCCAGCCAATCAGCTGGGACTCGGGAAGGCAGAGCATAGATGGGGGTGGGGCCAGTCAGAGGTGGTATTTGCTGGTTCTCCGAACTACTCCAAATTTCCTCTACCAGTTCTCCAGAACTGGTCAAAACCTGCTGAATACCAACTCTGGTGGGGAGGGAATGAGGATTTTGTGGTAACCTTCCCCCTGGAGTGGGGTGCGAATGGAAATTTTACAGTATCCTTCCAATTGCCATGCCCACCACACCAGGCACGTCACACCCACCAAGCTATGTCCACAGAACCGGTAGTAAAAAGTTTTGAATACCACCACTGGTTGCAACGGTCATAAATACGAGTCAGTTGCCAAGCATCTGAATTTTGATCATGTGACCAAGGGGATTCTGCAATAGTCATAAGTGTGAAAATGGTCATGTCTCTTTTTTTTTTCAGTGCCATTGCAACTTTGAATGGCCACTAAATGAACTGTTCTTAATCAAGGATTACCTCTACTGAACATTATTATTTGTTTTAGCATTTTAGCAACCACATTCTGACATTGAGTAGCCTTGCTGGAATAGCCTTGCCTGGAATTCGGTATATGTAGGATAGAAAGAGGTCTGACACATTCTATTCTTTTCCTTTCTTTTTTTACATAAGGGAGTAGGTTTATAAATAGGAGAGAGAGGGCAAGCAGTTTTTTGTACCGGGCTCAGAAAAATCTGCAGGCAAAATGTCATATTAATGGACCAGATGGGAATTAATTCAACACAAAATGAGGGTAGGGAGTAGTGGTTCTAATTAGCATTGGCTGGTGACTGGAGTTTCAGGAGGCAAAGTTAAGCTCCTGACTTAATTGCTCTTCTGTATTCTCATGGTATTCTGGAAAGTGAGAAAGTAAGTGCTTCTGGTGTCAATGGAGACACAACACATGGAAGGAGAGTCTAAAAGAAACACGAGAGATCAAAAAACGGATGTGAGGACACCAAGGTTCAAATAGCACCATCTGTGTTGGGCTTTCCGTAATCTGTGTCTTATCTTTTCTACTCCCACTTTCTTTTCTCTTGCAACTTTGCTGTCCCAGAGGTTCTTTCCTAAATGATGGCTCTTGATTGGAAGAATGAAACACCTTAGGATTTGGGTGGGATAAAGCAAGCATCTTCTGGTGTAATACTGCAGACAAGTCAGATGGCAGAGAGAAACAGGTCAGAACCAGAGGTGGTATTCGGCCAGTTCTAACAGGTTCTGGTAGTGTAAATTTTAGTAGTTTGGAGAACTGGCAAATACCGCCTCTGACTGGCCCCGCCCGCATCTATTCTCTGCCTTCTTTTGTTGCCCTGCACAGGAGAAGGGAGCTGGAAAGCAGGTTAGTGGGGTGGGAATGGGGATTTTATAGTATATCCTTCCCCTGGGAGTGGGGTGGAAATGGGTATTTTGCAATATATCCTTCCACTGTCACGCCCATCAAGCCACACCATGCCCACCAAGCCACAGCCACAGAACCGGTAGTAAAAAAAAAATGAATACCACGACAGAACATTCATGTAAATCTGATGCTGGGCTCATTTAATGATAGCAGGACAAGGCCTGAAGGATGGGGTTTGTAAATGGGGATGAAGGAAGAGAGTAGAAGGCAGCCTAGCCCCAGAGATACTCTAACTCAGGGGTCCCCAACCTTTTTGTACCAGGGACCAGTTTCACGCAGAAACACTTTTTCAAGGACCGGGGGGGAGAGGAGGAGTCGAGTTTGGTGGTTTGCTTGCAGACGTTCATTACCTGACTAGGTAACATCTGATGTTGTTACCTAGTCGGGTAATAAAACGTCTGCCAGCAAACCACCAAGTTCAGGAGCGCCAATGCCTCCTCATTGCAACCCTGAGCGACAGATATTCTCTTCTATTGGGACATTTAAAATGGAGGGTTTCAGCTGCAGATTCAGGAACTGCGCCGGGCTGAGGAGCGCCTTCAAAACTGAGCGCTGGGCGGTGGCGGCCACGGCTGTCTCCGCGGCTCAGGACAAGTCCCTGCAGGACGGCTGAGAAGCCCCGCCTCTCGGCCCTCCCTCCCTCAGCCTCATCCCTCAGGTGTCTCCCTCCCTCCCTCAGCCTCATCCCTCAGGTGTCTGCCCTGTTCTCTCTCAGTCGCTCTCTCGCTCCTCCATTAGCCCAGGAAGAAACTGCTTCAAAGAAGCCGGCAGGGTGGCTTTTCCTGTCGGCGCAGCTCCCCGAGCGCCCGCTCACCCCCACCCCACCGCCAATCAATCCAGGTTCAATCCAGTGCTCCGTTCTGCCTGCCTGCCTGCCTGCCTGCCTGCCTTCGTTTCTGGTTGTTTCGGAGCAGCTTCGCTGAGAATAATAACTATTCGCCTCTTTTCTCAGCCGAAGCTGCTCCGAAACCACCAGAAACGAAGGCAGGCAGGCAGAACGGAGCACTGGATTGAACTGCGGGCGCGGGTGGGGGTGAACGGGCGCTGAGGAGCTGCGCCAACAGGAAAAGCCACCCTGCCGGCTTCTTTGAAGCAGTTTCTTCCTGGGCTGGTGGAGGAGTGAGAGAGCAACTGAGAGAGGAACGAGGCGGAGGAAACCGAAGCCGCTGAGCCGGAGAGCAGGACAGGCTTTGGTTGCTTCCTCCCTCCCCTTCTTTCCTTTGTGTCCTTGATCCCTGATCCCAGCAGCATTCACCGAAGGCGAAGAAAGCCGCCATTTTAATTTAATTTTATTTTTATTTTTATTTTTATTTTCTTTGTGGCCCGGTACAAAATGATCCACAGCCCGGTACCGGTCCGCGGCCCGGTGGTTGGGGACCCCTGCTCTAACTAACCAAGGACATAGAAAGTCAGAAAGAGGGACTCTATGTATAGCTAGTCCTAAGCTTATGACCACAATCGACTACAGAGTTTCTGTTGCTAAGTGAGACATTTAAGTGAATTCTGCCCCATTTTACAACTGTTCTTGAATCACTGCATTAAGTTAGTAACACAGTTGTAAAGTGAATCTCATTGCCAGAAGGTCACAAAAGGTGATCGCATGACCCACGGGCACTGCAAATGTCATAAATCTGAACCAATTGCCAAGCAACCACCTTTTAATCCTGTAACCATGGGGATGCTGCAATGGTTGTAAGTGGGACAGCCACTTTATTCAGTGCCGTTGCACCTTTAAACAGTCTCTAAGTGAATGGCTGTAAGTCGAGAACTACCTGTATTTTACCTAAAAGGAAAATACTGGGGTGGCCTTCAAATCAGTGTTGACACCTTGGCAACTCCCTGCACTAGATTCTGCACTACTCCCTACATCTTCTTAGCAAGGTTTTCAGAAGTATTTTGCCCTAGTCCAGTGATGGCGAACCTATGGCACGGGTGCCACAGGTGGCACGCAGAGCCATTTGTGCGGGCACTCAAGCCCCAGGCAAACCTACCTCACTGCTCATGCGCGGGCCTCCCAGCTGATTTTCAGGGCTTTTTTGGCCTGCCAGAGGCTTGAGGAATGCCTCTGCAGGCTTTGCAGGATGAAAAATAGGCCCGTTTCATCACTTCCTGTACTTCCGGAAATACCGGAAGTAACAAAACAGGCCCATTTTTCAGCCTGCAAAGCCTGCAGAGGCATCCATCAAGCCTCTAGCAGGCCAAAAAAAGGCCTCAAACGGGCTGAAAATCAGCTGGGAGGTGCAGTGCGGGTAACGGGGCAGGGAGAGAACCGCGTGCGTAAGCGCAGGGGGCATGGGAGCGTACCCGCCCTCAATTTTTGGCACAGGAGCCCAAAAGGGTTAGCCATCACTGCCCTAATCTTTTTCTTCCCAGGGCTGAGAGAATGTGGCTAACCTGAGGTCTATCCAGCTGAATTTGTTCTTAAGACGGAGTTAGAACTCCCAATTTCTAATTTTGCACCTTAACCACAACACCAAACTGGCTCTCAATACTGTTGAATATTATTTCTGCCCTCTTCTGTTCCTGATCTCGCTAGTGTACATTGATCAACATGTCAATACTTCCTCAATTTGTCCCAAAGGTGCTTTTTCAGGAGGCAATTGGACTTCTTGTGTTTTCTTTGAAGATATTTTGATTCTCATCCAAGAAGCTTCTTCAGCTCTGACTGAATGGTGGGGAATAGAAGGATCCAGTCAGAGCTGAAGAAGCTTCTTGATAAGAAGCAAAACGTTTTCAAAGAAAAAAACAACAAGAAGTCCAGTCACCTCCTGAAAAAACACCTTTGGGACAACCTGCATGACTGAGAATCTCCATAGACTCATGTGCTCACTGATGGGACTTAGACCTGCTTTATGGAAGCATTAGACTCATTCATAAGACCATATCTGTGTTATGAAACTGTGGAATAAGGGATAATCTCATCACGGGCCTCCAAGCATTGTTTGGAACAGAAGATGCATATGTATCAATAAGAATATTAGAAGTTGCTTTTACGCTAAGCCAGTCTCAGCTGGCAGCCATTTTCCTGTTCCTGAGCTTCATACAAGAGTTTAATGTAGGTGTTAACCATTGAACTTGGGAACGTTTGCATACAAATCAGATATGTTGCCACTGAATTATAAATTGTACATAAAGAATCTGTGTATGCAGTAGTTTTCCTTGGATCACTTCCAAACAATACCAGATATGATGTTCATAAAAGCAGAAGCACTTTGTCCTGAGCAAACAAAAGCTAACAAGAAAACAAACAGCCACTTCAGAGAAATGAGTATCTGCTATCCAAAGGATTGAGACATGCAGTTCCTGTGCACAGATATGGTGTGAATGTGGGGTTGGTCCCAGTTTGCTGTGCAATTGCCACACATAGTGAAACCCGTTGGGGGAAAAATATCTCCCATCTGTTAAGATTTCCTAGATCCTGGATTAGTTCCACGCATCCAATTAGAGTGGTGATTGGCTATTTTTAACAAGAACCAAGAAATTCTCCTGACCAAGCTGGGACTTTACTTGGACAATCTCAACATAGGCAATCAAACCTTCTTTGATTCTGGATTTGACCTTCCTTGGTTGCAAGCCCCGAATCTCATGGCAGCTTTGTCCCAGTGTCAAGGTTCCAACTATTGAACCCAAGCAAATCAGAACTCTGAGACTGGGATCCACCTCAAAGATCTCCTTTATTGAGTTTGTCACATTGGCACAGCTTCAAAGCAAAACCAACTCTAAATCTTTCCCATAGTTTCAGTATAATTAAAATAGGAAATAACCCCATCTCCAAGTATCACAAGTTGCGTTGGCCAATTGGGTTAATAAGCAGGTTTTCCAGGCATTCCTTCCCCAACCTTATCCATTGCCAGTAGAGATGACCTTGGTTCTCATGAGAAAGCTCTCTGTTTTGACCAGTAAGGCATTCCAACCTCCTTCCCCCTCTGTGTGGCAACTGAGGAACAGAAAAATGGCTGTGGCCAGGTTCAGTTTGAAGTTGACACTCAGACCATTAAGATTTCCAGTGAAGAGGGAAAACCTTTTGCTAGAAGCCTGAAGCCAGCAAGTATGGACCAATAAGAATAGACCAGTCCTGTCCAACTGGGTGCTTTTCAGATAGGATGAATTAAACTTCATATCCAGACCATATTGGACTACAGATTCTCATCAGATTCATTTCAGGCTAGTCTTTGGCATTCATAGCTGAGCCCACTTACTAATCATTCTTCACCATAATGTCTATTGGTAGGTATGTAAGCACCTTACTTCTGCCTTCTCACTTTCAATCAGCCCCACCAAGGATCAGCAATGACACTCATCAGGAAAGTGGCATCTTCTTGCCACCAAAATACAAACATGCAACAAAATCACACGAACCTCGATTTCCACTCCTGCAATAATAAAAACTTCAAGGCAGCCCAAGATAAAAGTGGTGCCAAGAGACATGAAGGTGAGGCTGACATCTCTGAGACGGCGGCTTATAACATGCAGAGGTGAGAGCTATTACTTTCCACAGCCTTTGCTCCCCGAGGTCTCCTGCTTTTTGCCTGCCCGAGAGGCACCTTGGTGGCATTTTCAGCAGCAGAGTTTTCTTTACAGTGGAAATAAAACTCTTAGAAACTAATATAATGCTGCACTCAGGCACCAAGCATTTTTTCGGAAATTATAGCCTGGTGTCATGTTCGCAAAATGGTCAGCTGGAGACCAAAGGAAGGTATGCAGTCCAGCTCATGGCTTCTCCAGCTGCTGCTGTGGGGATAATTTGCCTTGAATAAAGTTTGCTTTGTCCAAAATCCTTGGTTTTACAGTTCTGTCTTTGCTTGTCTCCATGTTTGGGTCTTTCCCCCCCGCCTTCTGCACAGTGGTTTGGCATCACCCCAGCCTTTGTGGAATGCAGGTGGTGGGTGTCTATTGATCATTTAGCTTTCATACAACATAGGAGCATATACAGATTTCATACAACATAGTACCAGTGTTTCTCCGAAAATAAGACTCTGTCTTATTTATTTTTGCCATCAAAAAAGGCACCAGGTTTTATTTTCGGGGGATGCCATCCACTGACTAACCTCATTTGCGTGTGTCGCCCCTGGCCGCCTTTTTCAAAGGCCTTCAGGAACTTCTTCTGTGGCTGGCAAGGCTTTCCTGAAGGCCTCTGCAGCCGATAAATCCAGAGCTTTATGATCAGCTACAGAGACCTTCAGGAAAGCCTTGCCAGCCTTGCCAGCTGCAGAAGAAATCGGCTGGCAAGGCAGGTGTTGGAATGTGCGAGGTCTGGCTACAACTGTCCAAAGGTAAGTAGTAGGGCAGCTCCACTTCCCCATCCCCACCCTAGCTTATTTTGTGCCCGTGCACTCTGGAGTGGTTGGGATCTTAATTAGGGCTTATTTTGGGGGTAGAGCTTATATTGGGTGCACGTGTAAAAATCAAGCTAGGACTTATTTTCAAGGGTAGGTCATATTTTCAGGGAAACAGGGTATATGAAAAAATAGTACATTTATCCATTCCAGTGTTCCTGTTGAGCATCTACCCGGTATCACTTGAGCTTCTTATATTACGATTTAGAGAAAATAGCATTATTCTGACTACTTATTCTACTTCTATTGTTCATCGAAAAGAAGATCCCAGCGCATTATAAAACAGCATATAATTCTCCCTCTTTTCTAAAACTAAGTAGGTCTGGATTCAGTGCTGGGATGGAATGCCAGATGTGATGCCCTGAGTTGTGTGATAGAAAGAATGTGGGCGGAAATGTCCAAAAAGAATGGATCTGAACAAACTCCTCCACTTATAACCATTCATGTAGCGATTGTTCAAAATTAGAACAGCACTGAAAAAAAGTGATTGACCATTGGTCCTTACCACTTACAACTGTTACAGCATCCCCATAATCATGTGATCAAATTTGAGCGGTTGGCCACTGGCAACTGGCATGTATTTACGGTGGTTGTATCATGTGATTGCCATTTGTTACCTTTGTGATCTTCAACTGGCTTACAATGAGCAAAGTCAATGGGGGAAGCCAGATTTGCTTAACGATCGTGTGATTCATTTAATGATTGCAGTGACTCATTTAATAACGGTGACAAAATAGGTAGCAAAATCAGCCACAAGTCACTTAGCAATTGCCTAGCTTAGCAACAAAAATTCTGGTCCCAATTGGGGTTGTTAGCTGACAACTACCTGTACTTCATAAGAAGCCCCTTGTGGCCAAAAATACCTCTGTAAACCGGAAGTATCTTTGCTTTCCCCATTCCAGGTGCCTGTCAGGGCTCCTTACTTTGGAATAGGTGGCTCCATTGATGACTTCTCCCCTCCTCATCCAGATGATAGTTGCTGCTGGTTTGGCATTGTCAGCATGGCAGGTCAGATTCAGTGGATCTCCAGCTCGCAGGCTGATGATCGGTCCTCCAATGATGATTGGATCATCCGGAGGTACTGTGAAGAAAACAGAGTAGGATGAGATTCAGGAGCATCAAAAACAACTATGACAGAATAACAAAGGTGGAAGGGACCTTGGAGGTCTTGTAGTCCAACCCCGCTGCTGAGGCAGCAGACCCGAAACCACTTCAGACAAGGGCCAGCGTCCAGCCTCTTCTCAAAAGCCTCCAGTGATGGAACACCCACACCTATCCTCCAAACACCTGAGCGCAGGACAAGAAGCAATGGGAGGAAACTAATCAAGGAGAGAAGCAACCTAGAACTAGGTTCATTTGCTTATGTATCTGTATATATATTTTTTGTCTGCAACGAAATGTTGTATTCTATACATTGTACGTTGTGTTCTTTTTAATCTTTAATAAAGTTCATTTTTAAACTAAAAAAAAAAAGAACTAAGGAGAAATTTCCTGACCGTGAGAACAATTAATCATGGAACAACTTGCTGCCAGAAGTTGTAAATGCTTCAACACTGGAAGTTTTTAATTTGTCTGAAATGGTATAGGATTTCCTGCCTAAGCAGGGGGTTGGACTAGAAGACCTTCAAGGTCCCTTCCAACTTTGTTATTCTATTCTAACTTCTGAAGGCAAGCCATTCCAGTGGTCAACTGTTTTCACTATCATCAAATTTCTTAGTTCTAAGTTGCTTCTCTCCTTGTTTAGTTTCCACCCATTGCTTTTTGTCCTGCCTTCAGGTGTTTTGGAGAATAGATTGACCCCCCTCTTCTTTGTGGTGAAAATGATGCACCAAACCAGCAATCTGGCTAGGAAACACAAAGGTCCTCCAAACAATATGACCTAATTTTATAAACCAATTCAAGAGACCATTTCAATTCAAATTTATACACCAATTCAAGAGACCATTAGGACATTAGTTAGATGGACCGCGGGGTGGGGTGGGGGGCAGGTAATACAACTTGCAGAAATCCATGCCTGGGCTGGCATGGTAAATCAACCAAATTGTTGTTTGTTTGAGATCTGCTTATAAGCAGTAACTGTTCTTTTGTCAATAACAAGATGCTTCCTAACCAAGCTGCATTGAATTATTGTTCAGAACAGCGTGCATTGTACAAGGAGAATTAACTATAACCAAATAACATGGCTTATACAAGAGGACTGAATGCTGATTATTTAACCTTCTTTGATGGCACACTTGTTCATACAAAACAGGGTGCTTGGTTAAAGATTGATTAAAGGGATGCTTTCTTTCCTTCCAGCTCAATGCCTGTTTATGTCTGTTGAGCTTATTTTAAAATCTATTCCTGCTTTGTAATCAGAAGCCCAGTGTAGCCTTCATTCCACAGAAGACTGTTCTAGAATATTACTCAGAGAATTAATTGAAATTTTTGGTTACTACATCATGGAGGTGGAATTATATACAAATTAGCTTGCTTCTTTGCTCCTCTTTCCAATGCTTATCTGCTGTAGGGTTTTCCTTTAGAGCGAACCAATAGTATCAATCTGAATTTTTCTGTGAAAGCAAAATAAAATGCAGTCATAACTATTTTATGGGGATGGTTTTAAGTATTACAATAAGGTAAGTGGAGAGGTAGCATTCGCAAGGATTTATTTCTGCTTCTTATATGCTGTGCAAAAAGCACTTTGCAGATTTGGGTGGTAAGTCAGATGGTTGCTGTGCTTAGCTATATCTGTAACCCCCAAATCAAACTGAACCCCGTTTGGTGGGGTAGATTACAATCTTCTGGAGTTTGAGAATATAGGGCATTTTAGCAGATTGGTGATAGGTAGACTATCGGGGGGAAATAACCAGAAGTATTTGTGGAGTTCAAAGCACGGAAAGGTTTATTATTGCTACTGCTAATACAAGAATCTTGTCAACTAAATGGTCAAAGGTAAATTAATACTATATGAAATTCATTTAGGTCTTTTGTGACAATGCAAAGATTCCAAACTGATGACATGTTTAACCCTGCCTTCCAGCTCATCCTCTTCTCCTACATAGACAAGGCTATCCTTGTCTCTAAACACAACAAGGCAGTTGATTCAAGGACTAGAATTTAGACCACTGTTTCTCAATCTTAGCAACTTAAATAGATATGGACTTCAGCACCCAGAATTCCCCAGACAGAGAATGAATGAATGAGTGTGCATGTGTGTGTGTGCATGTACATGTACATGCATATGTATGTATGTATGCATGTTTATACTACATTTAAACATAAACATGTAAATATACAGTGTACATTTGTAGTAAGAACAAAAATGCACAATATTTCTATAATCCTAACAAATCAAATTGTTGAATGCTGAACCCTGAATAGTGAAACTTAATTTTCACCTTTCTCAAGTAAGAAGTCCAAAAGTGGTCTCCAAACAGAAAGAAATCTAGATTGGCTTTTGCCCTTTCCTCGGAGTAGCTAGTTTTGCTATCTCTGCCAATTCCATTAATTTCAAAAACTATTCTTCACTTGTGGGAATTTGTAGAATAGAACACTGGTCATTTGTCAGCTGCCAGTGAATATTGTAAAGCCCCAAATAACATTCCCTGTATTTTTTTTTTAATACAAAAGTATTTTTTTTTTAAGAAAAGGGTGGAGGTTTTCAAAGGGGCAGGCTTTTTTTTCAGTGCTATGGGTTGGAATCAATTATATTTTAAGAACAAAGAAATTTCAAAGACCCCTCGCTAGGTATGCTGAATCAAAAGCGTCTTTTTTTTCATGGTTGCTTGTGAGATTTTATTCAAGGCATCAAGTTCTTCTAAAGCCATTCTATTAATGCTTGTATGTTAGACCTTGGTGGCATCTCTAGGTGGCAGACAGACCATTTAGGTTCTGCTGTGTGTGTGTGTGTTTCCCCCAGTATTCCACTTTCATTGTCTGAAATGGGTTTAGACACTGGATATGAAAGCAATAACATATTTCCTTCAGTTTATTTATTTACTGCATTGCTGACGGAGCTCTCCTGCTGGGAGATATATGCATATCTTATGTTATGAAAACTGGAGGCAGCTGCCTTCATTCAGCCGACAATGCAAAGCAACAGATTTGGTCTAAACAAAATATGGAGGGAATAGGATAAATTCAACCAATTTGATACATAAATCAGACCACTAACGGATAGCTGTCAAATCAGAATTCTCACATAGCCCAGGCTTTCTGGCTGTTTCAAAGGAGAGAAGAATACCCACAGCACAGAGACAGGAATGAAATTTTACACATTTTTAAAAATGCATTCTGTTAATGATGAGTTCCGTAGCTTTCAAAAGGGATGAAGATAAATTCATTAGTGACTTAGTTTTGATGACTTTCAGCTACATTCTGAACTGTAGATTACAGCTTGGGTTACGAAGAGCAATGTTCTTTCATCCTCTGCTTATGAGGTACAAATAGATTAGATATGTCACTGGGTGACACAGAATTGTTTTTCTTTCTTCCTATCCTAATGCAGGGTCTGCTTTCTACAGACTAATCAAGGGTTGATCCATTGGTTGTGACAAGAATTGACCAACTAGGTTGGCGCCTAAGCTTGATGGCCTGGGCTGAGAAAGGAGTCCAATATCGCCTCAGCCAGTTTTCCTGCCTAAGGCGGGACTAGAACTTGCAGTTTCCTTATGATCGTCCCAAAGTCACCCAGTTGGCTCTCATGCCTAATGCAGGACTAGAACTCACAGTCTCCTGGTAGACTGGGCCCAAGTCACCCAGCAACTAGGTTGGGACTAGAACTTACAATCTACTAGTTTTTAGCCTGGTGGCTTAACCACTAGACCAAACTGGCTCTCCCTGTGTAATATAGAATACTGAGCAAAATTCATATTTGGATAGATCCAGGCCAGCCTTGCTCCCCTCACATAATTCTCTGTTCCCCTTACATAATTGATAAGGAAGCCTCTGACAGCCCTAATTCCCAAACTCACACAGTCTCAGGGGTTCATCGTGTTTCTTGTAAATACATAAAGCATTATGAACCCTCAAGAATTGCTTCAGATAGCAAAGTCAGATGGTTCCCACTAAAAACTCAGAATAAAGCTGTTTCTAGAAACAAAAAGAAAGATCAGCCTCTTTGACTGAAACTTGAGGCATGCAGAAAACATGAAGGAAAGGAGCAGCATTGCCTGTTTTTTTTTTTTTTTTTTTTTAAAAAAAACCTACACTAAATGTACAATTCAAGCCTCATCTGGTTAGAGCTGAGAGAATTCTTGCCTTAAACCCCAAGGAATATTGCCAATTGGTGTTGACAATATTGACTTAGATGAACCAATGATCTAATTTAAAACAAACAACCCAGAGTGCTATTCCATCTTATCTTAGTGCCTATAAATCACTCTTCAAACAAAAGAGCTGAAGGGGAAAGAAAATGTCTATTCCAAATAAAATTCAGTACTAAGAAGAGTTAGTAGGTTTTGTTCATTCAGTACAAAGAGATGGTATGCTGAAATCCAAAAGACAACTTAAGAGTCACAAGAGCCGGAAGGAAGCCACAAAATCATAGTCAGATATGGTTATGAGCAACACAACATGAGCCAAAAGGTACTGGAATCACTGAAAGAATGCCAGGTGGAGGTTTACAATAGTGTAATGGGGCAGCATTGGGCATGTCTAGTCTAATGAGAAGAAGGACTAGGAGTGACATGATAGCAGTCTTCTCAGGGGCTGCCACAAAGAAGAGGGAATCAGGCTATTCTCCAAAGCACCTGAAGGCCAGACAAGGAATAATGGATGAAAACTGATCAAGGAGAGATTCAACCTAGAACTAAGGAGGAATTTCCTGACAATTGGAACAATTAATCAGTGTAACGACTTGCCTCCAGAAGTTGTAAATACACCAACACTGGAGGTTTTTAAGAAGATGTTGGATAACCATTTGTCTGAAATGATATAGGGTCTCCTGCTTGAGTAGGGGTTTGGAATAAAAGGCCTCCAGAGTTTCCTTCAACTCTGTTATTTTGTTAGGAAGGGGATCTTATTCTGAGTCCAGCTTCTGACAGCTGCCCAAGGACCCTTATTTTTGCAGGATCCTTATTTTTATTTGTTAGGAAGGACCCTTATTTTTATTTATTATGACATTTATATGCTGCACATATCACCTAGACTAGTGGTGGTATTCTATCGGTTCGGCCCGGTTCTGCCGAGCCGGTAGCGGCGATGAGCAGCGGAGACCGAACCAATTCTCCCCGCCACTCTTCTGTTGGGCCCACCCACCCACCTGGGCTCCCATACTCACCTTTATCTTCTGCTTTTGAAGCGCAGCTGCTTTGCGCGGCACAGAAGAGTGCTGCGCGGCAGCTGCTGAAGCAACTGGGAGAGTGCAGGCTTGCAGGAGGTGAGTTGGAATGCCTCTGCACCTGTGCAACGTGCGTGTTTGGGGCACGCATGCACGCAAAGTGTCTGCATGCGTGCAAAGCACGCCCACCAAGCCATGCCCACTGAACTGGTAGTAAAAGTTTTGGAATCCCACCACTGACTTAGAGGTAACTCTAGGTGTCTTACAACGGTATAAAAACAAGGTAAAAGATTAAAATATTACTATTATAAGTATTAACATTACAATTAATGAACATGATAAGGAGGAAATCAAGATACAAACAGGGTGGAAGTAGAGTCTTCTCCCAATCCATCAATCCACTTCAGTATGACCTTCCCCCATCGATGACCTGTCCCCGGCCAATTTGGCAGAGCCAGGTTTTAAGGCCCCTACAGAAGGCGAAGAGGTTGGATGTGGATGTCACCTCAATGTTCCAGATGTTAATCTTGCACTTTTTTTTGCCTCAGACTTCGGCTGTGTTTCACCCCAGCTTCAGGGTTGCTCTCATCAAGGATTCCTCACAGTGTGATGACAGGCAGAGATGATAACTGATAGGAAAGGAATTCTTCAAATGGATAAACCAATTGTGATTCAGAAAGAAGTTTCTTTCCAAAGCCCCCTATTTCCCCCCTTATTGGAGGAAAATTATTTTTTATCTGCCAAGTGCCTCTTGAAACCTTCAACTCAAGAATTCTCAGGTATCTCCCCCTATTATCAAGGAAACATTTGAGAGCGGTTTATACTTCAGTGGTATCTGATAGCTCACTTTGGGCTGAGAATTTTCGTCATGCAAATTGACACCTTGCAAAAGATTTGATTTGGGATATGTGTGAGCATGCATGTTTGCATCTTTACAAGTGGATACTGTATGCCTATCATTGCAGGCCTGCACAATTTCTATAGCACCCCAGAGACACTAAATTCTTTCAGTGTAACATAACTGCGTATTTTAAAATTTATTATCCACATAAGCTCAAAGAAGACAGCTATAGGGTAAAAATAGTCTAAATTCATAAAATTAGTGATGGGTATATTCCCTGTAGTTTCTCTTAAACCATTATTTTTAAAAAATGGGGGAAACACACACACACACACACACACACACACACACACACACAGAGAGAGATGCTACTTGATTCCTCCCCAACATAGTTTCTCAAAAAAGACTTAAGAAAAAAAGAACATTGATATTATACTATATCTTCAGTTGCTCCATCCCAGTTACTCCTAACATATTCTAGTTTCTGTCAGTGCTGAATGCCTACATATTCTTTCATTTAATATTAGTTTTCCTTTTTTTTGTTAAAAATAAAAAACAATAAAAAACCCACTGCCTTTTTTCAACATTAAACATTAAAAAAAAATCCACCTGGCTGGATATTGAAAAAAAAAAAAACTGAATTTTTTTCCTCCCGTTATATAATAGCTACAAAATTTCTCATCTTAATTTAAAATTTTCTCATAAACAAATTGTATAAAAGCATTCTTGATGCAAAAAATCCAGAGTGATTCTTTCTCTTATCAACATGTCCATATATACAGTATATGATATAAAATAATACTGCATGAATGCTCATTCTCCAATAAGCTGCCAGATAACTTCTTCTCACTTTAGAGCAATTAAATCGTCTCATCAAATTTCTGTTCCACAAAAAGGAGGAATAATTTTGAGAAGCTTTACTTTGGACGAGGATAAATGGGCAAGCAAGAACAAGAGCACTTAGACGTATACACTGCACCGCTTCACAGTGCTTTTATAGCCCTCTCTAAGCAGTTTACAGAGTCAACATCTGGCTCCAAACAATCTGGCTCCTCATTTTACCCACCTAGGAAGGAGGGAAGGCTGAGTCAACCTTGAGCTGGTCAGGATCCAACTTGTGGCAGTGAGCAGTCAGTTAGCCTGCAATACTGCATTCTAACCACTGTGCCACCACAACTCAGTGGTTAGAATGTAGAGAATTCCCTCAGTGAATCTCAGAATAATGGCTTATTCCTTAATAGAAAAAAAAAAGTTTTCAGGGATGAGGACAAAATGCCAAGAAAACAGCAGAGCTAAATGCAAACTATCAGAGGTGCTGTTCAGCAGGTTCTGACCAGTTCTGGAGAACTGGTAGCAGAAATTTTGAGTAGTTCGGAGAACCGGCAAATGCCACCTCTGGCAAATACCACCAACCCCATCTATTCTCTGCCTCCCAAATCCCAGCTGATTGGCTGGGTCTTCTTTGATTGCCCTGCACAGGAGAATGGAGCTGGAAAGCAGGTGAGTGGGGGTGGGGAGGGAATGGGGATTTTGCAGTAACCTTCCCCTGCCATGCCCACCAAGCCACGCCTGCCAAGTCCACAGAACCTAGCCTTAAAAAAAACACTGTTGATCCAACTGGCAGACTTTCTTCAAGTCTTTAAATGTAACTACTTAGTTGCTGCTAGCAATTTCAATGAAAGCAAAAATCTTCTTCCCTGAAAGCAACAATAATTGCTGTATGAATAATAATCAATATTTAGTTTCCTCTTAAGAGGATTTCTAAAAAGCCTTGCACACGTTATTGCACAAATATGGCAACAGGGTTAGACCCATTTTATGAGTCACAGGAGACAGTGACAGCAGAAGGAGGCAGCCAAGGCAAGAAAGTAATTGCACAAAAGCACAGAGCAGTTCTGGGCAGAGTCAGGCTAAGCAGAAACATCTTCTATACTGCTTCTTGGATGATAAATTGGAACACAGAGGCAAAGGATTAATAGCAATAGCACTTGGGCATATATACCACTTCATAGTGCTTTACAACACTCTCTAAGTGGTTTACAGAATCAGCCTGTTGCCCCCCCAACAATCTGGGTCCTCATTTTACTGACCTCGGAAGGACACGGAAGGCTGAGTTAACCTCAATCTCTGCCAGGATCACCACGAATTAAGCATAACTCTTAAGTGTTCAAAAGTAAAAAGCCAGCCACTGACACTAGAGTTTACTGGTGGAAGTTGCGGTCATAGCCAATAGCTGAAATGACTTCACAAGGGAGTGGAATTAAATTATATAAAAATGGAGGCCTAGTTATGGAAATCAGCTATGGTGGCTCAATGGATCATCCTGAAAAAAGTACTGTATATACTCGAGTATAAGCCTAGTTTTTCAGCCCAATTTTTGTGCTGAAAAATCCCCTCGGCTTATACTCGAGTCAGATTCCCTCTGAAAAAAAATGGTGTGGAGTCGTGGCCTCCGGCGGCAGCGACTCCCAACAGCCAGCCGGGAAGGGAAAGGCAAAAAGCGCTTTGCCTTTCCCTTCCCGAGGCGGCGGGACTGGGGCGCGCCGGCGGTAGTGACTCCTGACTCAGGGGGCCTCCGAGGGAGGGGAAGAGAGTGACTCCTGCCTCCCGCTGTCATCATCATCTTCTTCTTTTGGGTTAGTGAATCAATTAAACCTTTCATGATAGTGAGATCGTTTCCCAAATTAATTATTTTTATTTTTGAAATTTACCAGTAGCTGCTGCATTTCCCACCCTCGGCTTATACTCGAGTCAATAAGTTTTCCCAGTTTTTTTGTGTAAAATTAGGTGCCTCGGCTTATATTCGGGTCGACTTATACTCGAGTATATACGGTAGTTAGTTCCTGGGCAAAAAAACAAAACAAAAAACCACAAATCGGGTTTTATAAATAGTAATATCCAAAAGCTGGGGTGGAAATGCTTCCATTCCTCAAGATAATCCCAAAAATGCTTTTCCAAAAGGCAATTGGACTTTTTTTGATTTTTTCCTTGAAAATATTTTGCTTCTCATCCAAGAAGTTTCTTCAATTCTGAGAAGCGAAACATTTTCAAAGAAAAAAAGAAAAAAGCCCAGTTGCCTTTTGGAAAGCACCTTTGGGACAACTATGACCTGGATGATTGAGAATCTACACAGACATTCCTCAAGATATTCTCTTACTAAACTCAAAAAAGAGTTGATTTTGAAGATTTTTTTTTTCTCCCATGGCCCATTTGATTGTGGACCACAAAGCTAGAATTCATTAGAAGATTTAAACCACTCATTGATTAAATAGTGATTAGGGTGGTTGTTGCTTTTTCTCTAACCACACTATACATGTTCATTATTTTATCAATATATAAGTTATATGCGTGTATGTATACAAAATGGCTTCTCAGAATTATTCCTCCTTTTTGTGGAACAGAAATTTGGTGAGACAATTTGATTGCTCTAATGTGAGAAGAAGTTATCTGACAGCTTATCGGAAAAGGAGCATTTATGCAGTACTATTTTATAGCATATACTGTATATATGGAGAGAGAGAGAAAGAGAGAGACAGAGACAGAAGAGAGAGAGAGAGAGAGGCAGACAGACAGATAGACAGTTTCCTCTCTCAACACTAGGTCTGAGTCTGAGAAAACTTACAGAATAATAAACTGCTCAATCAATAGGATGCAAAAGACTTATTATTATTATCCTTTCTTTAAGGGCACTGTAGTTTTGAATGTCATGTAAATAGGATTAATATCAACTGAAATGTCTATGTATAATTAGCACTGGATCCTCAGTGTTGAACTAAATGTATTTGAGGGCTCTTTTTATGATTATGTACAGAAAAAAGGGGGGATGCCAATCTTCTTCAACTTTACATAAGCCAAGCTATATTGGGGCTATAGCTTTCATAAATCTGAGTACTACAGCCAAAGAGGGGTTATGGGTACTGGTATCTTAGAGATCTGGGGGATATTAGGATGAAGGAAATCCACGTCTATTGTCCTCTCAAAGCATGGCAGATAGCGGATCATCTTCTCTGCAAAATTTCACTGGCGTATTTGCTTGAGTTACTATAGCTCAACTCGACTTTGAAAGACTTTTAAAAAGGTACATACTTTTAATAAGTATGGAAAAACTTGAACTGATTGTACAAATTGGGATGGTTGCACACAGTCCATCTCCACAACACAGCTTGGAAACATAATCGGAAAAGACTACAGATTAAATTGTCTTGATGTGAAAGAATGTGAATTACTGTGTAGTGATGACTCTGTTCCATCCAAAGCATTCCTGCCTGCCCCCTTACACATATGTCATCAAGATTAACGATACAGGATTTTTAAAGTAGCTTCCCAGCCTAACACACCACTATAGGAATTCTGCAACTTCATAACATAAAGAAAAAGCTTCGTGCCTCGAGGAATGATTATATTCTTTCTCCTACATGTTAACCCAGCCTACCTTCTTGTTTAAGATTTATTTTGATGTCTACTTCAAATCTATTGGATTATCCAGGAATTAGGAGAAGCTGGTAAGCAAAAGAGAGAATGAATTCTGATTACATCTTTCCAAATAAGTCATTATCATCCCCTAGTTATTCATCTAGCAATGAATTATTGATTGGCTCCCAGCTCATTAAAGAACTGGATAGGTGGAGGAGAAGATTCTGCTGAATAGAAATCAGTATCAGCTCCTTAACATATGTAACATGGCAAAATAATGGCAACTCATTATATCCCCATTCAAAGACCATAAGGAGAAGGAGTGAGGGGGAGAAGGAAACATGTGAGAGAAGACTAGCGAACTGCTGTCCGTTATCCACTCAATATGGATTTTAATTGTGATGCACTTTTTTAATTTTGATTTTCCTCCTTCTGCATTTTTAAAGAAGCCGTTGGTTAATATGGGAATATGCCCATGGCTTGGCATCAGATTGGAAGGAACTGTCAAATAGAATATCATTTGTCCTAGGTCTCATGCTGTTCAACATATTTTAAATGACTCGGATGAGGGGTTAGAAAATAGGATAATCAAATATGCGCACAACACAAAAAATAGCACAAAATAAAGATTCATGAAGGTGTTGACAACCCAGAACAACATGTAGAAACCAGTAAGATGAATTTCAAAATGTAGTGTCCTACGTCTGGAATATAGGCATGAATTTAGGATAGGAGAAACCATACTGGCTTGTGGTATGTGCAAAAATAATGTGTGTCTTGACAGCGGGATGCAGCCATAAAACAAAGACACAAATATAACCTTAGGTTGTATCAGCAGAAGTTGTATACTCAAGATCAACATAAGTCACTGTTGTTTTCTATTTTCTATTGATCAGCAGAGTCACTTAGGGTACTGCAATCAGTTCTGGAGATCAGATTATAAGAAGGAGAACAATCAAGAAGAGAAGGAGCTTGGGGAGGAAATGCTCATAAGGAATTGGAGGAAACACCAGCTATACTTAGCATGAGGAAGAGAAGACTATGGGGAGGAAGGATAACTGTATTTAAAGAGGTGACTCATAGAAGATGGGGCTGTTCTATAAGATATGAAAAGAATCAGTGGACTAAAAACTAACATGATAAGGAAGCAGATTTTAGTTGGAACAAAGTTTTTTGGTATAAACAGAGGTTGGATGGTCCTCTCTTAGGGATGAGTGTAGATGAATGCACTGGACAGAGGACTGTACTAAGGATATTGCCAAGGTCCAGTCCGTACTATGATTCTGCAATTGGTGTTGATATTGCAATTACAGTATTCTGTATATTATATTCTATATACTAATTCTCTTCCATTACAGTTAATGCTGTTAGCAGTTGTTTCAAAGGGATATGAAAAGATAATTTTTGTCTCTTTTCTATAAGTTTAGGAGCAGAACAGATTTCTAGCAGTGAAAGATGAAAAAACAAACTGCTCATCACAGAGAGAAAGAGAGAGATGTCCACTAGAGTATGAATCAAATTAAACGGTGTCTGCTGCCCTTCAGAATTAGATTTTCCCAAGGCAATTTGCTTAAAAACCACATAAAATTCTAAATAAATTAGAATATGAAATAAAACACAATAATTAAAATCTAGTACAGTATATTAAAGCAAGAAAAGCAACAGCCTCGGCAGAAAATCAGCAAGCTAATTAAAATGATTAATAGCCATCAAGACTAAAACTCATCTTGCTAGATAAAGAAAAAAAAATCAGGTGGAGAGGATGTTCCAGTAATGACTGGTTTCCAGATTGATAAAATTTCAGGAAATGCTTCTGTAGTCATCCCGCTACAGCTTCTTCATGATCAGTGAAAAGACCTACTCCTTACTACATCATAAAAAAGGCTATTTCTTGAAATCCATCTATTTGTCAGAGATGTCCATAAGAATCTTGCTTAGAAAGAGAATTAGGCAACAGCCAAAGAAGAGTTGGAGAGTTCTGGAAATAATGGGACTTTCTCTGAGAAGGCCTGCTCTTGGACATTAATCTTGCAATGTCTCTGCAGGGGGTAGGGGGATGGACAGTGACATGGAACAGAGCTTTTGAAGATGATCAGACCATGAGTGAGAAGAGGTGGAGGCTCAGTGGCACAATGGCTTAATAAGGCTGGATATCAACTCTGCTCTAGTGGTTCGAGTCCTAGCACTGTGTGGTGTGGTGAGCTCCTGTCAATCGCCTCAGCTTCTGTCCACCTAACAATTCAAAAACATGTTCTATGCAAGTAGATAAATAGGTACCACTTTGGTGAGGAGACGAGTTGGTGCTCCATGCAGGCAGTCAGATTCCTGCTGGCTCTGAACCTTCCTGGTTCCAGTGTCTGTTTATATGGTAGCTCCAGGGAAAGGAGGGCCTAGAATGATGCTACAGGAAGAGGAAGTCTTTCTTTCTGGTGTGAAGCCAGTTTGCTCTTCTGTGACACTTTGGGAAGCACCCAACCACTTCCCACTATATAGCTGGTACCTTGGCAGCCAAACGACTATCTGCGATAGCACTATGATCTCTTGGCTAATGTAACAATGCCATACACTAACAACAACAACAACAACAACAGCAACAACAACAACAATAATAAAGAAGTGATAGTTTAAATATTGTGATGCTAAACTGTGAAGGTTCTATTGTTAGAGTAAATCTTGTGGGTCTTTTGAATACAGACAGATCTTTGTTTAGAACACAACACAGCAGATATCACAATTGTTGAAAACCAAAGCATACAATTTATTGATATCACTGTACCAGGAGACGCCAGAGTCGGAGAAAAAGAACTGGAAAAAAATCATGAAACATCACAACCTGGCCATCGAAACTATGCGATTATGGAAGAAACATGTAACAGTGATACCCACTATCATCAGGGCATATGGAACCATGTCCAAGAATTTTATAAAATACAGCAATTTTATAAAATACAGAAATTGCAGCTTCCTGCAATAACACCAACGGAACTGCAAAAAACTGTGCTATTTGGAACATTGTACATCAGTGCCAGTCAATGATATTTGTGATACATTTTTAAATGTTCAGTTGACTAAGTTTCATGTTTAATGAATTCAAGGTATAAAGAAGTGAAAATTTAAATATTGCGATGCTAAATTGTGAAGGTCCTATTGTCAGAGCCTTTTTCTGGGCAGGGCAAACTTATCTATCTTCCTTATTGGAACATACTCAGGAGTTAGCAGCAAAATATTCCAGGTGATTTAGATAGATAAATTGCCTTCATTGCAGATGAGAAGACATTATATGGAGAAAAACAGCTACTGCAGACTCTACAAACCTAGCAGAGTTTAATTCCTATGTCTATGTTGTATTTTTTTTTCTGTTTCTCAGTGTTGGATGCTAAGGGTACTTGAACAATATTTTTATAATGATCCCGTCTGATCTCAGATTCACTTTTACTCTTGTCAGCTTCATCATTCACAGTTTATAGGTGAATGTCAGCATCTTGATCTGGGATCATAAATGAACTTGCAGTGTTTTTCTGCATGCAAATCACATTTTCTGCCCCTAAAGAGAAGAAAAATTAGGGCAAAATAATATTTTGTGTTGAGGCTAGATGTTCCTGGGAAAGTAGTCAGAAAGAAAACTAAAAAAGAAAAAAGAAAGAAAGAAAGATGAGGATTTGTGTTATCTGCCACTTCACCATCAGTGGAATCTTACTTGGCTGTCCTCAATCAGCATATTTTTGTTTTATTTATGCTTAGATTTTGAATTTTCCAAAGGAAATGTGCAGAAGGTTCTCTTCTTCTAAAGTCCTAGAATAACCTCCTCTTTAAAGAATGAATTTCAAATTTATGTAGGCTTCTATTTATTCAGCAAGTAAAGGTGATATATTGTAAAGAAAGAACAGAGAAAAACCTAACTGTTAGCTAAGGCTGCTGGAATTTGGGGCCTGGGATATCTCTCTTGGTTTAGAATCAGTTTATCTAAGCATCCTTAGCTATGGCCAGTTTGCTTCTTGGTAAAACAAAGACTGTGTTTTGGAAAAGCCCAACTTGTCACTGCTTCTGAATCTAGTTCCATAGTTCATGGCCAGCTTCAAGAGGCATGTGATTGGCACCTTTGTGTGCTTACCCTGGTACTACTAATTAACCATTATTATTTTAGCGTCCTCTGTAGCGAAACACCCTGCTGGACATCACTGCCACTTAAGACATCTGTAATTATTATCTGCATTTCTTTGAATTGAAGAGCTTCCCTTGAGACAACTGCTGCCTTGAAAAAAAGGAAGGGTAGGAGATAGTGGAAAGAAAGTGGTTGACTCTACAACAAACTTCTACCTCTAATTAATTCCGATTGCTGTCGTCTGCATCACATTAGCTATCAATTTGTGCAACATGCCTTTCCTTTTTAGAAAAGTATTAATGAAACCAGTCCAGATGCTCATTAATTGAAAGTTGCCACATAGCTGCCAGAGTGGAAATGCACTTATTGAATCCATCAACTTATTTTTTTCCCCCCTCAGTTCAGGGGGAAGGAGAAAATCTGGAACAATCTGGCAGCACCTTTCTGGAGCAGCAAATTTTATTTAAAGACATTGTCATATGTGAGCCACTCTATGGAAGTGAACTGCAGCCCCTGAAAGCTGATAGCTTAGATTAAAAGGTGTGAGTTGCCACCAGACTCCTGATCTTGAGGCGTGGTGGTGTAGTTGTTAGAATGCAGCATTGCAGGCTAATTCTGCTGACTGCCAGCAGTTTGATTCTCACTACTCAAAGTTGACTCAGACTTCCATCCCTCCAAGGTTGGTAAAATGAGGACCCAGATTGTTGGGGGCAAGAGACTGACTCTGTAAACTGCTTAGAGAGGGCTGTAAAGCACTGTGAAGATGTATATAAGTCTAAGTGCTATTGCTATTGCTATTTTACCACCATAGAATAACACGGCTTTTCTCCTACAATATCAGAGAAACAAGGAGACTTCAAGAGGTTGACTAGAATCAAAATGTGCTTGAAATAGTCAACTACAATCTTTCCCAATTGAGAGTCATCTAAATAGGTTGGGTTTACTAGGGCTACTATATCAGTAGAGTCTGATGAATAGACAGCACGCCAATCATTACACACATACACACATACATTCATGGATCCTATATCTTAAACTATGGAAATAATTTAAATGCCTGCTATTTGTACACTAAACTGCTTACTTTTTTTCCCCTATGGGAAGATGCAAAAGAGAAGAACATTTAAGTTAGATTACAATCTGAGTGAGAAATCATGGCCCTCGAGCTGTTATTGTATTCCAATATCCATAAGCCCCAGCCCAAATGGCCAAAAGTAAACATATTACAGAGTTGTAGATCAACAACATCTGAAAATCTATAATTCCTCATTTCATAGCTTGGATTTACCAAGATTTACCAAGTCAATGAGAACCAGTCTTTAGCAAGAATTGCAAGGAGCACCCAAGTATGATCTCGTAGAATTTTTTTTTTTCTTTGAAGGTAAATATCTCTTTAAAAAATAACTCTGGTCCAATCATAATATTGTGTTTGCCTATTCATGCATTGCTTTGCAGGCTTGTCTGCCAGACCTGTTTTGTCTGTGCCAGAAAAGCTGAGATACGAGGGCATCACCATAGATGTGTTTGTCAGGGCTGTCCCACCTTTCACACCCTTCATCTGCATAAAGTCATTTGCTGCTTCAGATGTTTAAACACATTTTTTTTTGTTTGAAAGTCTGGGAGGCTTTTTCCATCAAAGCACACATTATCTGGTACATGCATTTCTGATGCATTTGGAGTCTAGTTTTGGCTTTAGTTTTGATGCAGCCTTAATTTCTCGCAGACACTCTCAAGCATAATAGGCTGCCTCTACAGTCCCAGAGAAGACTCTGGAGAAAGATGCTGAACAGATCTGAAGGAGGGCAGTCTTTTGATCTATATTAAAGACTCTATGTAAATAGAACTGACAGCAGTGAGTGCACAAATAAGTTCACAAGGAATTTAGCAAAGCAAACAATTAATCATCCCCTGGACTTTCTCCTGTGAGTGGGCACATGCCTTGACTTTTGAAATGTTGTTAATTCAACACAGTCTGATGCCCACCAAATGGAGACTACAACTTATAGCCATACTCCATTGTTCTGCTGGTTCAGAAGCGATAAGAGTTGGCGTCCAACATACTTCAAAGGCACCAGGCTGGAAAAGGCCAATTTAGCATTTCTCTGAGCTTGATTTCTCCTTAGGGCTCAAGTGCCACTGAAACGATTAAATCAGGGGGTGGCTGCTGGGGGTTCGCAGGGGTTCAAAAGAGCCCCTAGCTAAGATTCTGGGTAGTTCGGAGAACCCCCAAATCCCACTCCTGGCTGGCCCCGCCCACTCCAACCCTCCCCTCCCAGGAGTCCCCACATGGCCCATTTTGGATGCAGGTAAGTGGAGGGCACACACAGAGGCTCAGGGAGGAAAAAAAAACAGGCCTCCCAGAAGTTTGGGAAGGCCAGAAATGGGCCTGTTTCTGGCTTCCAGGTAATCTCTGGAGCCCGTGGAGGCTGTTTTTGCCCTCCCAGAGGTTCGAGGAAAGCCTCCGGAGCCTGGGGAGGGCAAAAACGCCACCACCACCCCGCCGTGGTGCAGGAGGCCAATTAGGCCACACCCACAATGGCCATGCCTACCCAGCAACCGAGCAGAGAACCTGTTGCTAAAATTTTTGAAGCCCACCCCTGGATTAAATGGATGTGCCATTTTCCTAGAAAGATGGGAAAAAAATGGGATAGAAACCCAGTCCTCGACAACAAACTGCAATTCTCAGGGAACTCTTTGTTCTATATTCCCAAGTAAGATGTCATATTATTTTCCTGAGGTATTTGGTTGCCCTTAGAATGTTGATTAGTTTTTTTAAACTAATAATAAAATTACCACTTATAAAAAGAACATTGGTTAGTAGCTATCCAATCCTGAAAACCCCACCAGTAATTTTCTTCTGCATCGGCTTGAGACTATCCATGGTCATCTTCTTGCTATATATCATTCAATATGACTTACACTTGTAATCAAACAGAGACATGCAAAGGTAATTACTACTTCTCAATCCTTTACTTCTGGCCTTTGGGGTCAACCTATTCTCCAGGGCACTGAGGGCAGGGTCAAGGGAGGATGGATGGAAAATAATCAAAGAGAGAAGCAACCTAGAGCTTAGGAGAAATTTCCTGACAGCTAGAACCATTAATCAGTGGAACGAATTGTCTCTAGAAGTTGTGGGTGCTCCAACATTGGAGGTTTTTAAGACAGCCATTTGTCTGAAATGTTATAGGGTCTCCTGCTCGAGCAGGGGGTTAGACTAGAAGGCCTCCAAGGTCCCTTCCAACTCTGACGTTCTGCATTATCTATCCCCAGAAAAAGTGCTCTAAGGGCAGTGAGATAAATCATCTGGGTGCTCAGAACATCTTGGATTCAACTAGAAGGTTTAGAACAGTCTTACCAATCAAATGGATAATATAGGTTTGGTGCATCTGGATTCTAGGCTGGGGAAGGTAGATTTATATATAGTGGCCTCATCAATCCCAGCCAATGGCTGGAATGAGGCCTCTAGCACAGATAGTCCTCAACTTACAATCATTTCTTTAGTGACCATTCAAAGTTGCCACACCACTAAAAATGTGACACATCCTTGCACTTAAAACCATTGCAGCATCCCTGCAGTTATATAGTCAACATTCAGGTGCTTGGAAACCATCATGTACTCATGTCCTACAACTGAACACCCTTTGAAACCTTCCCAACTGAATTCCAGCAAGCAAAGGCAGCGGGGGCAGGTGGATTTCCTTGACCATGTGATTTACTTAACAACTGCAATGATTTGGTTTTAGCTGTGGGAAAGTTAGTGATTTATTTATTTATTTATTTATTTATTTTATTTATTTATTTATTTATTTATTTATTTATTTATTTATTTATTTATTTATTTATTTGCCAATTGTTTACAAGATAATAAGTATAAGTGTATACATAGTTGTGAATACATGAAATGGGTACATATAAGAAAAATAAAAGAAGAATAAGAGAAACAATAGGACAGGGACGGTAGGCACGTTGGTGCGCTTATGCACGCCCCCTACAGACCTCTTAGGAAAGGGGTGAGGTCAATAGTAGACAGTCTAAGGTTAAAGTTTTTGGGGTTTGGGGAAGAGACTACAGAGTCGGGTAGAGTATTCCAGACATTGACCACTCTATTGCTGAAGTCGTATTTCCGGTCTCATTCAAGACAACAACGAATCTGCATATAGACAGGAGGTTGTACGACTTGCCTCATGGTGTAACTGGAACAATCTGGAACTGAACACACTCAAAACCATAGAAATGGTGGTAGACTTTAGGAGAAACCCTCCCATTCTAACACCTCTTACAATACTAGTCAACACTGTATCAACAGTAGAGACCTTCAAATTTCTAGGTTCTATCATATCACAAGACCTAAAATGGACACCTAACATCAAAAAAGCACAACAAAGAATGTTCTTTCTGTGCCAATTCAGAAAGCTCAAACTGCCCAAGGAGCTGCTGATCCAGTTCTACAGAGGAATGATTGAGTCTGTCATCTGCACCTCTATAACTGTCTGGTTTGGTTCTGCAACACAACAGGACAGACACAGACTTCAGAGAGTAATTAGGACTGCAGAAAAAACAATTACTACCCACCTGCCTTCAATCAAAGACCTGTATACTGCACAAGCCAAAAAGAGGGCTGTGAAAATATTAACAGACCCCTCACATCCCGGACATAAACACAACTCCTACCCTGAAAATGACGCTATAGAGCACTGCACACCAGAACTAGACATAAGGACAGTTTTTTCCCAAACGTCATCACTCTGCTAAACAAATAATTCCCTCAACACTGTCCAACTATTTACAAAGTCTGCATTACTATTACTATTAATCTTCTCATCTCTCCTTATGGCCCATCCCCTCCTACTTGTGACTGTATGACTAACTTTGTTGCTTGTATTCTTACGATTTATATGGACTGTTTCCTAGTATGTTTTGATTGATTATTGTACCCTATGACCATTATTAAGTGTTGTACCTGATTATTCTTGATTCTTGGCAAATTTATCTTTTCTTTTATGTACACTGAGAGCATTTGCACCAAGACAAATTCCTTGTGTGTCCAATGACACCTGGCCAATAAAGAATTCTATTCTATTCTATTCTATTCTATTCTATTCTATTCTATTCTATTCTATTCTATTCTATTCTATTCTATTCTATTCTATTCTATTCTATTCTTTCCATATTCTATTCCATTCCATTTCATCCTATCCTATTCTTCCCATATTCTATTCTTTCCATATTCTATTCCGTTCCATTCCATTCCATTCTATTCTATTCTTTCCATATCCTATCCTATCCTATCCTATCCTATCCTATCCTATCCTATCCTATCCTATCCTATCCTATCCTATCCTATCCTATTATTTCCATAATCTATTCTTTCCATATTGTATGCTATGCTGTTCTGTTCTGTTCTGTTCTGTTCTATTCTATTCTATTCTATTCTATTCTATTCTATTCTATTCTATTCTATTCTATTCTATTCTATTCTATTCTATTCTATTCTATTCTATTCTATTCTATTCTATTCTATTCTTAACTGTAGGAAAGTTGTAAAATCGGACATAACTCTCGTAACAACGACTTCTTTAGCAAAATAAATCCTTTTGTCTGGATTGTGGTCATGTTGAGGACCTGGCGAAATAATCTTCCTTATGGGTGAATAATATTTCATGGTAAGGAAAATGTGATTTAGAGCTCAATATGCTTGAGAACCCAATCCATTTTTGCTTAATCAACAAAGTTAAACAAGCTGTAATGTAATAAAAATTATGAACCAGACTGAAAAGTCTCTGCATTAAGGGTAACACAATTAATTATATTGCAATAGCAAATAATTATGGTATGCCTAGTATCACTGCTTTGCTTCCATTTCTCCAATGTGTACAACAAAGACGGGGAATATGTGAATCAATACAAATCTGGCTTGTTTATATTCTGCAGCCGCAGGCAGTTTTCCAGGTAATCTTTTTTTAATAAAATAATTTAAGACTAAATTATTAATTTAATTTAATATTGTGTGTGTGTGTACTTCAGAGCTGTAGACATAGCTTGCCCAAATGTACATATCTGCTCACCTTCAACCCTCAAATAAATAGCTTTTATTCTACAAATATCCTTGTGTTCTGTGTTATGTAAATGTTTGCGATTACCTGGGGCATGGCACAGGGATAACACAAGCATCTGGAAGTTCAAACCACCCCTTTATTGCTCCAAATTTCCGCAAATACTCCCTCGTTTCTGGCAAGTCCCAGAGCAAAATGATGACAAACACACACATACACGTCAAGCAGCCTCTGGCTGCAAATAGTCCAGCCCAACACTGTAAACACCACAGCTGCACAGCAATAAATCCAGTAGGGCAAGTGGAAGAGTCCAGGAAGCCAGGGAGCAAGATGAGTAATAAAAAAATCTAGAAAGAGTTCAAGGAATCCAAGAAAGTTCAAATGTCGGCATTCAACACTCCAGAAATTCAGCGTTTGTTCCTGACAAATGCCCCTTCCCATACCATCTCCTTAAATCTCAGTCCCCAGGTATGCCTAGTGAAGAGGGGCAGGATGCTCTCCTCCCAAGTAGCTGGCTCAGTCTGCGCTGTTCTCGCCTTCTTTTCACTCTCCGTTCTCGAGGATCAGGAGGAGGCGGTCCCTGTTCATTGCCTGAGCTCTGTCTCTCATGTTCACTGCTTAGCCTCTCTTGGTCATCCTGTCTCCATTCCTCCCTGCCTACAAGCTGTACTAATCCTGAAAATCCCTGGCCTGAGTGGCCCTGATGCTCCCCATTTTCCTCCAAAGCCAATGAAACCACTCCCTCAATCTCTATCGGCTCCAGTTCCAGTTCGTCTTCCCCTGCAGATTCAGGCTCCCATGGGGGGAAGGCCAATGTCCTTATAAACATCTGTCAGTCTGTCTGATTTGCAACTACCTCAATATCAAAGAAAGAAAGAAAGAAAGAAAGAAAGAAAGAAAGAAAGAAAGAAAGAAAGAAAGAAAGGAAGGAAGGAAGGAAGGAAGCAAGGAAGAAAGAAAGAAAGAAAGAAAGAAAGAAAGAAAGAAAGAAAGAAAGAAAGAAAGAAAGAAAGAAAGAAAGAAAGCCACACCTTTCCAAAATAAATTGGTTTACTATGGACCTTTTTTATGATTGAAGAAATACCGATGCAAGCAGATTGTGCTCAGCACCAATCTCCTACATTGAAGGAGAACCTGTTTTAGACAATCTTGCAAATCCACATGCCCCCAGAAATCCATAGCGGATTTGTTTTCAATTCTAACTAAAGGCTTACAACTCACTCTTGCACATGATTGAACTGTTCTTCTGCAGACTTACCGAAGGTCATTTGTTTGGAAGATCTCTTGATGACTATAAAAATGTAGCATATAAGGAGCAGAATAATCCATTATGTCACTCCCAGCTCCCAATGCAATAACTAGACCCCATCTCCTTCCTAATCCCACAACACTGAGATGGTTATGCAAATGACAAGCAATGGATTAGCTGCATAACTAAAACTGGTGATCTGTAGGTTTCTATCAACATTCTAATGTGCTTCCCTCCCCCCTCAGTTGAAAATAAGAAAAAAATATCATTGTTTCATGGCTAGGAAATTTAAAAAGTTTGTGACTGTAAAAGAGGATCTGATCCTGCATACATTTGCATGATTCACCAATCTGAGTAGGAAGAAACTCAGTGGGATATTCTTCTCTGGTGTGTGTACAGGTAGACTATGGAGATGGCCAGTCTTCCAGGTGATGGTTGTCCCATGGTTGTCAACAGTGCAGAAGGGATACAACACACCTATCTCCTATTTACAACAGAGTCCTTTTAGCAGTTCCAAGAAGGTTCCATACCCATTTGCACTATTCAAGATGCACTATTCAGATGAACCTCCAAGTGGCCTCAAGGGCTTTCAGAAAGAGTGCTAACGACCAGATGACTGCAAATATATATATATTTACAATGTTGCCAGCCAATCAAGATACAAAAAGAGCCAAAAAAACAGACAGAAGATATTAGAAACACCAATCAAGCAGAACACAGCAAACTCCAAGACCAATAAACACAGACTCCCAACCAATCAGGATGAAGAAAAAACCATTCTGGCACAGCAATAGGCTGCCCCAAATTTAAAACAGAAACGGTTGTGAAAGTCTGACTCACAGACGAACACAATACACAAGCCTGATGATGGCAGATGAGATTCTGCCGAAACGTTGCTACAACTTTAAAAGCACAACTACAATGACGTGGGAAAATACCCGAACAAAGCTGAATGCCATACATGTAAGTACCCGCGAAAACTTAAGAATATATAAAGAACTAAAGAAGCTTCTTGGATGAGAAGTGAAATGTCTTCAAGCAAAAACAAAGAAAGTCCAGTTGTCTTTTGAAAAAGCACCTTTAGAACAAGTACACTTTGACTTACAGCCACAACTGGCACCAGAATTTCCATTGTTAAACTTGCAAAGCGTGATCAGGTGATCCTGGGATGCTACAACCTTTAAAAGCATGAAGTCAAAGAACTCCACTTTTCTGGAGTTCTCAGGATTAAGTGGTGGGTGCTTTCTCAAAATGGTTGCTGGGGCAGAGTTTGCCTATTCCCAAAATGATTGCCATCGGGCACATTGCCAATGACAAAGCATCAATTTACCAGACATTCCTTTAAGCTGTTTCTTAGTATTTCTATTTATGTTTGTCGTTTTTCTGGACAGGTAAATGTATTTTTCAGCCATCATTTTTATGTTCTAAGAAAGCTTACAGAGGTCATTTGAGTCCCAGAAACAAAGCTGAAGCTAGGAGTTAGTGTTTTCAGCTTTGAAGCAGGTCATTTCCCCCCTGTTTTAAATTTAAAAAAAAAGAAAAGAAAATGCCTGATAGACATTAAGGAAGAGGTCTATGGGCATGCAGGTGCTCTGAGCTTTACACAGGAAATTTACAAATGTACTCTATCATTTTAAAAGTCTCAAAGAGGGTGAACGAACCTGCAAGGCAAACATTACATGAATGGATTCTATTTTATATGAAAGAACAGAGGTTTTAAAAAATGTAATAGGGTTGCTGATACAACAGCATAACAATGGAGGACTGTTTATCTGAAGAGAAAAATCAGGTGAAGTAAGTTGGGGAAAGGGAAGAGACATTAAGAATTAATAAAAAGGGCAGGGTATGAAAAATAGTGATGGAAGTTTAAATGGTGCATCTCTTTCTCTAGCTTATTCATCTTACAGTAGCTTTTGGTGTGGATAAAGCAGGAAGTATGAGCTGGTCAAAGAGATGATGTCTCACTTTTAGGGCCAGAGGGAATGATGCAACTTATCATGTGCCAAAAGAGCCAAGAACCTGGCAATAAAACACTGGCATGAGAATTTGTTATTACTTGCCTTTTTGGAGATAGAAAATACTGCATTAATATAGGAAAGAAGAAAGGCAAGGGTTGAACTCAAAAGCAAAGGAAAGAAAAAAATATATTCTAGTTTTCTTGTACACTCTTCTCCCTTAAAAAATATTTACATTTCTGTGTCCTGAAAGTGCTTTCATGTTTGGCTTAATTTTATGTTGGAGGGAGGGAGGGAGGGAGGGAAGGAAGGAAGGAAGGAAGATCATTTAGCAACTGAATATATTTCATAGTCCTACAACACCACTGGATCCTCCATGCTTCTAATGAGAATCCTCCCTCCCTCCAAACTTCACACTGGAAAGGAAAAAAACATATGAGCATAGTTGTCTTTGTGGAGGAAAAGGACAATTGCATCCTTTCCAGGTGCTGTAGATATGATACTGAACCAGAACCTTGAGATATAGTTACATGTTTACATGTTAAAGAGAACTATTTCCAGAATCATCCTATGAAGCAGAGTGAATAGTAAAATGTTACTGTAAAATTCAGAGACATTAGAAATGTGAAGGACAGTTATATTTCAGTCTGCGTATTCACTGGAGAGATGCAGATCGGTTTATCAATATTTCCAAAAACCCTTCCTCAATCGCTAAATATTGTTCTGGGATCTATCCATTCAAGGGAGATTTTGGAAATAATGGTCATGGAATGTTGATCAATATCTGTAGCTCGGGTACAGGATGAGGGTGGAGGTTCATTCTCTGTTCTCCAAGTTTCCGAATATTTTGTTACCAGGTAAGGTAACACATTCAGTAGAGTTTAGGGGATGTCAGTGTTGGTGTTCTTCTGCTGATAAAGGTTTCATATGGTCAGTAGGGGGATCCAGTGGCTCAGTGGCTAAGACGCTGAGCTTGTCGATCAGAAAGTTCGGCAGTTCAGCGGTTCGAATCCCTAGCGCCGCATAATGGAGTGAGCTCCGTTACTTGTCCAGCTTCTGCCAACCTAGCAGTTCAAAAGCATGTAAAAATGCAAGTAGAAAAATAGGGACCATTTTGGTGGGAAGGTAACAGCGTTCTGTGCGCCTTTGGCATTTAGTCCTGCCAGCCACATGACCACAGAGACGTCTTCGGACAGCGCTGGCTCTTCGGTTTTGTAACGGAGATGAGCACTGCCCCCTAGAGCTAGAAACAACTAGTGCATATGTGCATGGGGAAGCTTTACCTTATGGTCAGTAGGCCTTGTGATGGGGAGGTCATGTCAGGTGAGGTTCTTGTGATGGGGAGGTCACGGCAAGTGAGGCTCGCTGGGAGGGAGGTGCTGGTTGGCAGGGTTGCATGGGTTGGTTGAGGGTGGTTGGTTGGCTGTGCTGTGGATTTGAATTCTGAGGGATTTGTAAGCTGCTTGTAGGTCAGTGTGTCTGTTGATGGATCTGCTTGTGGAGTGCCAGGCTGAAACGATCCTTTTAGTTCTCTGTTTGAGAAACTTTGGCATAAGCAATGATTCACGTCCAAAGATCAACATAGTTTGAAGGTCATGACTAGGCTGCTTTGATTGGCCTGGTTGATTGGCCTTGGATTCCTTGGAGCATTTTACTTGAAACTGTGGGATGCTGGAAACTATTAATGAGAAAACTAGATGTCTGACCTTTGGTGACTATGACTAATGGTTCCAATTTGGGTTGTTAAAAAAAATAAAGTGAAGTCAGAGGAAGCCCAGCCATGTATAAAAGGAAGGATAAAAAGGATGAGCAAAGTTGTAGACTCTTTAACTGAGTAGTTAGTTACATATTTCCAATTGCTATAGAAACTCAGTACATCTCATCCAAGAACACTTCTTCTACCACAAGTTCTTTTTCTCTTCCAGATAAAGATGGTTAGTTCCATTTCAAAGAAGAGGAACTTTGAGTGTTATGACTCTGTGGAATTGCAGCTATTGTAATTATACCAATTTCCTACATCTGTTTTAGATATTTTAAAGCAGGGGTCTCCAACCTTGGCGACTTTAAGACTTGTGGACTTCAACTCCCAGAGTTCCTAGGAAAGCTGGCTGAGGAACTCTGGGAGTTGAAGTCCACAAGTCTTAAAGTCGCCAAGGTTGGAGACCCCTGCTTTAAACCCTGACATTTTCTGCCTATGTTGTTTTAATCATGATTGCAGAAGTGGATTCAAACAACAGCAACCCATGGGAAGATGTTTCTGATGATTGCTCCACAAATTCATTTCAGAGTGTCATCAATTTTCTAACCTGATTTTTTTAAAATCTACTTTCATGTTACACATTTGTCCCTCATTTTCCCTATTCACACTGAGAAAGATCTTTGGAAGAATTCCCTCCTAGCTGTGTAGCAGAAGAAAAGTAGAACCTCATGTCTATCCTTCAGTCAACATTCAATTAGGTAAGTGCAGGAAGTGTAAGGAAATTTTCTTTTATCTTCCTTGCGGGGAATAAGAATAATTACTATTATCCTAGGAGTGAGATGTTTAAGGAGCAGGATCTTAACTTAGCCTATCAGCCTAATGAGAAAACCACAGGAGTCTATCCGGCACAAGTACCAGAAAGAGAAAGTTTGAACATATTTGGCTGACTTTAATTGGTGAGTAGATGGGTGGGTTTAGGGTGAAAATAGGGTGACAATAGGGAGAGCAAGGGTGCAGATGGTTAAGCAGTGGTTAAGTGAGACAATGACTTAACAATTCTCATGAATTGTGACCTTAATCGTCATGATCCATTAGTAATGTAACTTGAGGTTTGCCTATAAATAGAACTGGCATATGGCATAAGAGACATGGTAGCACAGTAGTTAGAATGCAGTATTGCAGCCTAATTCTGCTGATTGTCAGCAGTTCAATCTTGACCAACTCAAACTTGATGCAGCCTTCCATTGTTGATAAAATGAGGATCCAAATTGTTGGGGGCAATATGCTATTATTTGTAAACAGCTCAGTGAGTGCCGTAAGGTACTATGAAGCAGTATATAAGTCTAAGTGCTATTGCTAGTGTTATTCCTATGAGCTCAATACCCTAACCCCCACCATTCAGTATCTAGTGCAAAGAAAGCCTTAATGCATCAATGCCATGAAATTGTTTTGTATGTTTGTAAACCGCTCTGCTAAAAAAACAAAACAAAAACTGGCTGATATTTGGAATAATTAAATCTGTCAGAAGGGATGCACATGAAATAGTGTCACCTTTTCTTGGGTAATGCATTGATTTAAAAGGAAAAAAATCTGTAAATATTGCTTGCAATACTTCGCTACCAATCGAAAATGTCCCTCAATGATTTGGGGATGACAGTTGGAAGGTTTTCACTGCCCAACCCTAACCGATAGAGAAAAGAAGAGCCTGTTCCATCTGGCATTTGGTGATGAATATTGGGTACTGTCACTTGCGAGCCTGAAGAATTACAGACACACAATGTCAAGACTCGATTTCAATTTGAAGATAAGTTTTTTCCTATTTTGGGACTGGAAATAATTGATTTTTTTTTTCCCCACAAAGGTGAATAGATGTTTTTTTTTTCACCGTCTTCTTTCTCCCCCTCCTCTCTTTTCTCTAAAGGGCAAGTTTTTTATCTGAAAGAGGAAAACAATGGACAGGAATCTAAATCAACTAACTGGAGTTGCTTGTGGTTCTTTTTGGTTTTTTCCCCCAAGAATATCAGGTAGGTATAGATTTGGTGGTTGTTAAATTTTGTGGTTGAAGAAATAATTACTCTTCCCTCTCCTGTCACTCACCTCTCCCTCTTCTACATTGTATATTTTTTTTAAATGAACACAATCAACTTGTACAGGGATGAAACAAATATCACTTGAGGTCATTCAACTTCTATTGTCTCAACTGAACATCTCCTCTGCTTAGAGACTTTGGTGCTTCATTTTAAAATGAGGGAGAGGAAAAAATCAAATTGGCATAAAGGAGTAAATTGGTAACTGGAAGACTTGTGTAGCTGAAGCTCATTTTTATAGGCCATGAGACATAAATGAACTTCTCTATCCAGTGAAACCACTTCTGAAGGCTTGAATGATGCAGAAGGACTTGAGACAATATGGTCAGTTCATTTCACATTTAGGAGGTTTCAGATTTGTTGTTTCTTTTTATGATGGTCAAAGACCATTACAGATAATAAACAAAATGAAATTCAGGACCAAGTTAAAATACATTTCTAAACAAACTAACTAACATCTAATAAGTGAGATCCAGATACAGCCTATATAACAATAGCAATAGCACTTAGACTTAGATACCACTTTACAGTGCTTTCCAGCCCTCTCTAAGTGGTTTACAGAGTCAGCATATTTTCCCCAACAATCTGGGTACTCATTTTACCCACCTCGGAAGGGCGGAAGGCTGAGTCAACCTTGAGCCTGGTGACATTCAAACTGCCAAATTGCAGTCAGCCAGCAGTCAGCGGAAGTAGCCTGCAGTACTGCACTCTAACCACTGCACCACTGTGGCTAGATTATACAGGATAATAACTAAAATTAAAGGATTTTTAAAAGATAACATCTAAAGCTGCAGCAAAGTATTTAAAACTATGAATACCATCAAAGTAATAATATCTAAAGTTAAATTATATGTGACAAAGAATGCATGGCAGGATATTGGCCCATCAGGATTTGATAGATTATCTGTGCTGCTGCAAAACCTAGCTTCATGCATTGTAATAAAGAGTATATATATTGTCTTTATAAGCAGCATCTGGGCATATGCTGTATCTGGGCGACAGGGAAATCTACCAATCAGAGGTAATAGAAATGTGGTTTAGAAGTCTCCATAAAAGGAACAATGAAGAAGAACATGGTCTGTAGTTTCTACCTGTCCAGAATCACAGCGGCAAAACCTGAAAGAATGAACCTTTTTTTGTATTTACCATCCAACGTTGCAGAGGGAAGAGCATGTCACTGGGCAACAGAGAAAGCTTTCCGATAGCTAGGGCTTTCTAGTTGTGTAAGGTAGCTGGCAGCAGTCACAATACAGGTAGTCTTTGACTTACAACAGTATGTTTAGTGATCATTCAAAGTTATAATGGCACAGGGACTCATGACCGTTTTTGACAGTTGTGACTTTTGCAGCATCGCCCTAATCAAAATTCAGATGCTTGCAACTGGTTCCTATTTATGACTGTTGTTGTATCTCAAGGTCATGGGATCCCCTATTGCAACCTTCTGACAAGCAAAGTCAACGGAGAAGCCCGATTCACTTTGCAACTGGGTTGTTAATTTATCAACTGCAGTGATTCACTTAACTGTGGCAAGAAAAGATGTACAGTGGAGCAAAACTCACTTAATGTCTCACTTAACAACAGAAAGTGTTGAGCTCCGTTATGTTAGTAAGTCAAGGACTACCTGTATATCTGTTGCTTTACTGGTGATTGGGGGCGTTGTTGGAGACTTTCCTAGGTCTACTTGCCTCTCTGTATTCTTTTGCCTTTGCTTGAAGGTTTGTCATATTCCACTTTGGTTGATAAGCCATATTCCATTCAGAGGTGGTATTCAGCAGGTTCTGACCAGTTCTGGAGAACTGGTAGCGGAAATTTTGAGTAATTCAGAGAACCGGCAAATACCACCTCTGACTGGCCCTGCCCCCATCTATTCTCTGCCTCCCGAGTCCCAGCTGATCGGCTGGGTCTTCTTTGGTTGCCCTGCACTGAAGAATGGAGCTGGAAAGCAGGTTAGTGGGGTAGGGAGGGAATGGGATTTTGCAGTATCCTTCCCCTGCCATGCCCACCAATCCACGCCCACCAACCCAGATTCAACAGCCTTGATCCATGTGGACTGGAAATTGGGACTGAAAATTGCCTTGAAGGAGGATAGATGTTGAGCTTTAATCAAACTTTCATAGAAGGTAGATTTTGTTTCATTTGCAAATATATTCCATTCACACAAAATCTGTATTTAAATGCGTACATTGGAAATGTTTCCAAGAAAACATACTTTAACATTGTTTTCTTTCCAAGTGACCATTTCTAACAACAATTCATCACTGGCCCTGTTTATTTACTGGTTGTTTATCTTTTTTCCTCCAGCAACTCAAGGAAGCGTACAGATTATTTCCTTTTTCTCCACATGAACCCATTAAAATAAGCTGGGACGGATTGACTTGTATGAAGTCAACAAAAAATCTTGGATGGCACTTAGAAAATCTGCACATTGGTATAATTTCCATTTGTCAATTGCAAGATGCCACACTGCTTGGGTCCAAACATATGCGCATATACAACATCCTAGGCTCTTGGGAATAACTTGATTCATATGCAGGGCAATACCAGTTTAAAAATTGGTAGCTGTGATTTCATATTGTTGTGAACAGATAATACCCCCACCCCACCCCAAAAAAATTAACAACTGTTGATAAGAAAGGCAAGAAAGTCGGGATAATGGATGTTGCAATACCTGGAAACATCAGAATAGAAGACAAAGAACTGGAGAAAATAATAAAACACAAAGACCTGCAGAAGATTGTAGCCAAAGAAAGCAAAGATAGCACCAATAGGTGCATTGGATACAATCACAAAACATCTGGAGCATCACTTGAACACTATCTGCATTGACCAAATCTTCACCAGTCAATTGCAAAAGGCAGCTTTAGTGGGAACAACTTACATCCTGCTTTCTCTCCCATGTTGGTATTTTTAATACCATCAAACAACATTTGCCTATCCCAGGTTCTTGGGAAGATCTCGCTGGGTGGATAAACATGTGAAATCCAGACTAAACATCTGGCTGACTGCAACCAATCTTAATAATACAGAAAACATTTAAACAAAGAAGCAGCACAAAGCACAAACAAACCCAGATGGGAACAAGGAAAGAAGAAAAGAAAAGAAACGAAACTTGTCCTTGGAAAAGGTCTAGGTTAAGAGACACCTCTTCAAAATGCCAACTGGGATCTCAGAGGAGATCTCAAGAGGAACCTCGTTCCAGAAGGTAGATGCTGCTACAAAGAAGGTATTCTTTTGGTACTGTGATAGATAGGGTCCCTGCAGATTTTACTCCAA
Source organism: Notechis scutatus (assembly GCF_049901735.1). Taxonomy (NCBI): domain Eukaryota; kingdom Metazoa; phylum Chordata; class Lepidosauria; order Squamata; family Elapidae; genus Notechis; species Notechis scutatus. The sequence continues at coordinate 17,365,250 of NC_142015.1, forward strand.
TAATCGTTGCTGACTATAGGAGCTTGCTGCTCATGTCCATTTCAAGGCCATTAAACCAGTACTGTCCAAGGACATTCCCGTGGTCATATGGAGAGCATGACATCACAGATCGCTATTACCTTTCCACCAAAGTGGCGATTTATTTATTTGCAATTTTGTATGCTTTCAAACTGCTAGCTTAGCAGAAGCTGGGGCGAGGATGGGAGCTCATTCTGTGGCATGGAGCTTGGGTCTCAAACCTGGGCTGCCAGAGTGGTCGATGTCTGGAATACTCTACCTGACTCTGTGGTTTCTTCCCCAAACCCCAAAAACTGTAACCTTAGACTGTCTACTATTGACCTCACCCCTTTCTTAAGAGGTCTGTAGGGGGCGTGCATAAGCTCACCAACATGCCTACCGTCCCTGTCCTATTGTTTCTTATATGTATCCATTTCATGTATTCATAACTATGTATATACTTATACCTATTATCTTGTAAGCGATTGACAAATCAAATAGATAGATAGATAGATAGATAGATAGATAGATAGATAGATAGATAGATAGATAGATAGATAGATAGATAAATAAGCCCAGCATCTTAACTGCTGAGCCTCCTGATAGATGGCCTTGTTAAATTTAAGGAATCCAGAGCATGCCAGCCCTGCCAAATTGAACTGACCAGGCAGATACTACGGGAACAAGTGGCTTCTCAAATAACCAGGCACTGGGTTATGTCTGGCTTTATAGGCAGTGGCCAGCCAAGAACAAGATAGATCCTTGCTCTCACATAGCTTTTCCTGTGATGGACGCGGCTCTTTTAAAAAGTTGCAGATAGGTGTTAACATTCACACTCCCACATCTCTGAAACACTGTTTTGGAAGAGTTGCTCAAACTCTAGGTAATGCTTCCTTCCCCGTTAAGACTAATAGCCTTAAGAGAGACCATTCACGTCTCCACTCATCTTTCTCACTCTATAGCTATTAGTCTGGCCACAGGCCATGCTCCTGCTTGCAATTTGTCAATTAGGAGGGCTTTGACATAACTTCTCTGCTGGAAACTCCATTGTAGATCTTAAGCATTTCTTTCCCTGTCATTGTTGCTAAAGTGACAATTGTAAGCATCAAGTAAGAGGATGAAAGCTCTGGAAAGCATTCAATTGATCCCTTCTCAACTACTCAAATAAGACCTTTTTATGTTAGTTTGTTTACTTGGTTCTGCATCAATTCTTTCAGGCCAGTCCTTCTAAAGCATGAGTAGGAAAACAGGCTTGTGCTCTATTAGACTATTTTTCTAAATCCATTTAATGGATTGAGTGGATTTCACTCAGGCCTGGGTTTAGAGGAGACACTGTCTAGACCTCTACCAGGGCAGAAACATGGGAAATAAAAACCTATAATTTTATTTATTATGTTTTATTTTTTTTATTTGTCAACTGCTTACAAGATAATAGGTATAAGTAAAAACATAGTTATGAATACATGGATACATATAAGAAAAATAAAAAAAATATATAAAAGAAACAATAGGACAGGGACGGTAGGCACGTTGGTGCGCTTATGCACACCCCCTACAGACCTCTTAGGAAAGGGGTGACATCAATAGTAGACAGTCTAAGGTTAAAGTTTTTGGGGTTTGGGGAAGAAACTACAGAGTCAGGTAGAGTATTCTAGACATTGACTACTGTTGCTGAAGTCATATTTCCTGCAATCAAGTTTGGTGCGGTTAACCTTGAGTTTGTATCTATTGTTTGCTCTAGTGTTGTTATGGTTGAAGCTGAAGTATTCATTGACAGGTAGGACATTGCAATGTATGATTTTATATACTATACTTAGATCGGACCGAAAGCGGTGTAGTTCTAGGTTTTCTAGGTCTAGAATTTTGAGTCTGGTGGCATAAGGTATTCTGCAACGAGTAAAGGAGTGGAGAACTCTTGTGAAATATTTCTGGATTTTCTCAACTGTGTTAATATCAAATACGTAATGTGGGTTCCAGACTGATGAGCTGTATTTGAGTATTGGTCCAGCAAATGTTTTGTATGCTCCAGTTAGTAGTGTAATATTACCAGAGAAAAAGCTACGTAAGATTAGGTTAACAACTCTTAACGCCTTTTTGGCTATGTAGTTACAGTGGGCTCTCGCACTTAGATCATTTGAGATGAGTACTCCAAGATCCTTGACAGAGTTTGGATCATCAAGCCTGTATTTCATCATTCAGCCTGTATTTTATTTTCTGAATTTTTTTGCCAATATGTAGGACAGACCATTTATTTGTTGAGATTTGAAGTTGCCATTTGTTTGACCATTCTGATACATAGTCAAGGTCTTTTTGAAGGGTAGCAGTATTGTCTGTGGTGTTGAATAGCTTTACATCATCAGCAAAGAAAACACAGTTGTTCTTGATACAGAGGTCATTTATGTAGAGTATGAAAAGAGTTGGTCCTAGAACATTGCCTTGGGGGACACCACTGTTCACAGGTACAGAATTTGATAGGACGCTCCCAATTTTGACCATTTGTTGTCTGTTTGACAGGAATGCTTCTATCCAGTAATGCAGGTGTCCAGAGATACCATAAGATTTTAGTTTTAGGAGTAGTTTGTCGTGTACCACTGAATCAAAGACTTTACAGAAGTCTATGTAGATTGTGTCTATTGCTTTGCCCTGATCGAGTTGTGTAGTCCATATGTTTTTGCAGTGTAAGAGTTGCAGATTACAGGATAGATTTTTCCTAAAACCAAATTGTTTATTAGAGAGTAGGTTGTTTGTTTCTAAGTGAAGGAAGATGGATTGGTTAATACTTGATTCCATGACTTTACAGGTGACGCAGCATAAAGAGATTGTTCTGTAATTTTCAACTAGGCTGGGGTCTCCCTTTTTGAAGATGGGGATGACTGTGGCTTGTGACCATAGTTTTGGCAAGGAGCTGGTCCTGAATGATTTTTCAAAGATTATGCTTAGAGGTTCGGCTATGGCAGTGGGTAGCTTTTTAAAGAAGTAGGCACATATTCCGTCCGGTCCAATTATATAGAGATGGTTTTAGATTGCGTAGTGCTTTTTCAACAATGTCTTCTGTAAAATCGATATGTATTAGATCATTGTAGTTGTCTGTGGTTCGACTAGGAAATACTGGGCATGATCCATTGCTGTTTACAAATACTGAGCCAAATAATGTGTTAAAGAGGTTGGCTTTAATAGTGTCATCATTGCAGTCTTTACCATTAGGTCCTTTCAAGGGTGGGATGGACCTTGAGTCTTTTAGTTTGTTGTTTACAAAATTGTAGAAAGGATGGGTGGAATTGGTGCGTAGAAGGTTTTCTTCTTGTTTAATGTGATAATTGGTGCATTCAGTTTTTATCTGGTGGCATAAATTTTTGTATTGGATTTTGAAGTTGGCAACGTGACCAGATTTGTTTTTCCGCCAAAGTGATTTCTTTTTGGATTGAAGCTTCCTTATTGTTTTGGATAATTTGTTTTTTCTGGTTTTGGGAGTTATTAATGGTACAAATTGTGTGCTTACATTCATACGTGAATGTTAGGGATAACATTGTTTACCCTAACTGGTTTGGGTAAAAATAATAAATAAGTTATCATGGTTTGTTGGTTAAAGTGTGTGTAACTTTAACTACAAGAATGTAATTAAGGGTGTGGTTGTAAAAGCACCATAAAAGAAGCAAGTCAATTGCAGCTCTCTCTCTCTGGCTTAATGATCCCTAATTACTGGATGGATTGATGACTGCGTTTTACCTTACTGGAACGGAGGAGAGAACGGAGAGAAGAGATAATACGGACTGATTTATTGTAAGTGAACTGACATTGGCTATTCAACACAGACTTTGCAAATTGAGTATCCTCGACTGGACTGACTGAAATGATACATGACTAATGGACCGTTTATTTTTGACTATGCTATAATTCCTAATGGAATAAACTATATTTTTGATAGCACAAGCGTATCTGCATTTTTTACTGCGTGTTAACTAAAATACAAACTTATCTCACACATTTACCTGTCTGCCTATCTGACTACGCTACACATTCTGTTTGTTTGTTTTCCTTAACATTCGTTGGGGAATTCAGGCTTAACAGTGTGTATGCATGTGCTTCCTTGATGCCAATAAATGACACTGAACATCCCAAATTTGGGATTTCTACAAAAAGTATAAACTATTGAATAAGTTTACATACCCCAAAAAGTCCTTTACCAACCTCAAACCTCTCACCAAGAGAACCAGTTTTAACTTTCATCTAAATCCTGAGTTCACATCCTTGAATGCTATCATTGCATCTACAATGTTCTTTGTGTTTCTCAAATGGAGGGGGGAAAAGTCTATTTCCCTGGCAGACACAACACTGCCTGCCCCAATTAACTCTGAAAAATAATTTGAATGGGCAGGTTAAAACAGCTATAACCTTCTCAGAATTTGGCAGTTAATGCAGCTGTATTGGAAGAGTATCGGTTATACAGAATTATTTGCTAATTTGTAACACAGCTTTTCATCAAACGGTGTGTATTGTGGCTAACTGAACAGGCACAAGTCCTGCGAATAGGTTATGGTATCTTACAACTGAAATCAGCTACCAGAGATTTTGCTGTCTAGAGATAATGGTTTTTGTCCTTTTGCATGGTTTGTTTTCTTATTAATAACTCTGCATCATTCTGAATCATTTAAGGAAAAAATTAAAAGCCTTCTGAGACTGTGAATTCCTCAAAGTATAAATATTAGCAGGGAAACATATTGCCTTCAAATACAATTATGACACTTCACACTCTCTTCTGAATCTGCAGGCAGACACACACTGAATACTAAGATACCATGTGAACTTGTGACAAGCAAAGAAAGAAAGAAAAAATTCCCCTAGTAAGTGCTCACTCTTCATTCACAGGTCTGCTTGGCAAACATCCCAGTAAGGCTGAATATGGCTATTAACTGCCATAGGTATCGCTCAGGCAGTTCTCTTGAGTATCTTAACATTCTACCTGTGAATCAGAGGATGAATGAAAATAACCTTTTTTTCCCCATACTCGGATTCTGTTTTCATCTATTGAACCCCCCCCCCCTTTTTTTTGAGGGACAAAGAACCTCACTGAAAACTGCAAAAAGCTGGGTTGTTGGACCCGGCCTGTTTTCCCCCCCAACTGAGAACAATACTCATTTTGAAGGTGACATTAATCAATCCTCCAGTCTTCTCCATACAAATAGGAAGGACAGTGTGGCTGAAGAAACTAAAGCTTTTCTGCTTCTGACCTTTCCTAAATAGAGAAGAATATATCTTTATTGGGGTGATAATGGCAAAGGTCTCCAAGTATAATTAACTCACAGATTTGCTATGGTTTAATATGCGTAGCAACATCTTGACAATTTCATTTATGAAAAAAAAAAAAGTTTGAGGAAAAGAGAAGGTGAAAAACAATTCTTCCATTTATTTTTCCCCTAATTTTTAAGAGTTCTGAAATTAAGTTTGTCCTTTGACCAAGGAGATATGGACATGATGGATACCATTGGTACCGAGTGCTGAAGTAAAAGAGCTCTAACTTCCTAATTTTTATTACTGAAAGCCTTCCTAAATTGAGACTTGGCATTGCAGAGAGATTCCAACAACAGCTTTGCTTTCAATACCTTTCACACACGTGAGTGTCATAATTGCAGGGTGCCTTTCATAACTGAACACTTTTCAGAACCGTTGGAATTATAACTTTCATAAGTTGACAGGCTGCAGTTGTGGAAGTTGTGGTGCCAACAAAGCTGCAGAAAGTCATATCGTGGAAGGCTGTCTTAGCTTTTATGTTTGTCTTGACTTCATGCTTCCTATGTTTGCAGACATGATGATGGAATGTGCACCTGCAAGACAGCGAGGGAGCCTTTTGGCAACACTGAGATTTCTCAGGAAGAGGCCAGGATCAAGACACTGCACAGTCCTGAGCTGGATGGTGGAGGTGCCACGACTCAATGGTAGAGTCCATTGTTATGTGCGGAAATTCCAAGATGTAAACCTGATGTCTCCATCAGCAAGGAACACCTACTTGAATCTGTAAAGAGTGAATTGTTGCTTTGCCTCGATATACTAAGGAGGTGTGATGACCCGGAGCATGGCACAAAGGCAAAACAATCACATAAGTAAGAAAAGTCCCTTTAATACCTCCAACTTGGCCCCCAATGTCCAGTTACCTTCAGTTGGAGAAAAAACTCTCCCAAGAACAGTCCTTAAGTAGAGGAAATTCAATCCGAAAACAAAGTACATATAAACTGTAAATAAAAATCCACATAAACCATGCTACAGCAATTAACTGGATGGGGAAAAAGAAGGAATTGCAGAACTCAATGGCCAACAAAACACATACATTTGGGAAAACGTCAGGAACCCAGATAAGCCTTGATAAACAAAAATAACTCATGGTTTGCTTCCAGCAACTTTGCTGTGCTTAGCTTGCCTTTTTAAACACTGTGTGGGAATTAGGGTCCTTTCCTCCCCCGTAAGCCATGCAACTCACGTTGCTCCCTTCTCCGTTCCTCTCTGTGTGCCCTAGGATGAAAAGAGGGTGGGCCTGGGTCTTCCTCTGAATTCCCTCTGCCTCGCTCTACCTCTCCCCTGCTCTGCCCAGCCGGACTGTGCCCTTCCCCAGTTTCTTCCACAGCCACCGGAGCCACATTCCCACTCCCTGTCAGCTGCTCGGCCTCCCCCTCCAAGTCAGATTCTGACAGGGGCATGGCAGGAGGCTTTTTGTGATCTTAATGTGGTTGCTGTATTCCAGACAGGTATAGAATTGACAAGTGTTCATCTAAGAGTTTATTTGATCTTTGAGTAGTCCTCGTCATATAAATGTGTAGCCATTGTTGTTTTGTGGAAGGAGTTAAAAGAATACATATAGTTTTGGATCCAGCTCAGGAACATAATACAAGCAATGAAAAATGTGAAAACATTGAGTGTTTGCTCAAATCCTCCTTCTGGATGTGCCTTAAATTTTTATCCACTGCTATATTGCTTACTTTCCCTTTCCTTTATTTCTTCAGCATTTATTGGCCCTTTGAGTGCTTTTAAGAGTACCCTTGGCTCTTAGGGAGGCCAAACGGATGCCGTTATGTCATTCTTCTTGTAATTCAAACACAAAACTCAAAAGATAAGTGCCTTTAAAACCTGCTGAAAAGATAAATTATGGGGTCAGATATTGATGTTAATATTTGAATTCAGATGTCTCTCCCACACAATTTTCTATATCTGTTTTGGGGGGGATATTGTATAAGTGCTTAGAATTCAAAACAAATATTTGAGAACTAGATCTGCTAGAATATTATAGCATGTACTTTGAGGATCATATTATCAGACAGTATTCATAGAAATAGAAAGGCAAGTTTTAGCTCCCAAAATTGTATTGCATGATTCTAGTGGGAATTGTTATATAACTCCTAATCATTTAGTTAAGTAAGATTCCAACAGAAGAGAGTATTTGAGGTTCCAGGTTGAACCATGAGGTCCTAGTGCCCTTTGAGCTTGGTTGTCTTTTTTTGCAGATGTTTCATTACCTAACTAGGTAACTACATCAGTGCTAGAAGGAAGCAGGATTTGCTCTTTGAACATGAGAAAGATAAAATCCACCCTGACATTACAAAAATGTTAATCTGAAACTCTGATTACCTTAAACCCATGGTGGCGAACTTATGGCACATGTGCCACAGGTGGCCCCAGCTCAGCTCCACCGTGCATGTGTACATGCCTCCCACCAGCCAGCTGGTCTTCAGGTCTCTGCCATGCATGTGTGGGGGCTGGGCATACGTGCATGGGGGGGGGGCACACATTTTGGGTATGCACATGCACATGTGTGCTTTGGGCACTCAGGATCCAAAAGATTCGCTATCATTGCCTTAAACCAAACTCTAAATCATACTTATAACACAGAGCATCTCCTGAGGCCAAATGTTTCATCCCCCTTTTTCACACCCCAAAATAATAACATGAGAAGCAATAGACAGAAACTAAGCAATTAAAATTTTAGTAATCCAAGAAAATGAACTAGCAGGTATTGCAGAAAATGTATTACCTAGCTCTCCTCTTTTTTTTGAGGAGGGGGGGGAGAGAGGGTTTGGAGGAGGAGGAAGCAAACTCTCGATGCAGTTTGCATTGTTCCGAAAAGTCAACACTTGCCTTCTTACACTGTGCCCGAGACACTGATGCAACAGGGAAAGGAAGCAAGGAGAAAAGCCATGACAAACCCCATGACAGTTGTTAACCTCTTCGCATGGCGGGGCTATTGGTTACACTGCAGCAGCCATCCCATGACAAGAAGATAGATTTCCCTACCACATTTTAAGATAGAAATGTTTCCCACATTACCAATAGAATCTATCAAAGTCTCTATCCTGTCGGGGAAGGTTTTAATCATTTTGATCATCCTTGCTCAGGCCAGGCCTCCTCTATTACTGTTAAGCTGCCCAAGGACAGGAAGACGAAGAGAGGTGGCATTTTTTTTAAAAGGACAAAATGTTGTCTTATAATTGTAATTCAGGTATAAGCAATGCAAAAGTCTCTTATCTGTTGACATTTATGCATATGTACAGCTAAAGGGACAAATCAATGATTTTTCTTCTACATTCTCAAACAAATTCTTTCAGCCACGCTTTCTTCCCATGCCTTTTGTTGTTATATTTCTACATAGAACTGTTCTGTTCCCATATATGACTTCTCTCATTTCCTTTGTGCTCTCTTTCAAAAGAATGACCAAAACTGTTTCCATCCCATGGAATCCAACAGTTTGGAAACATCTCCTGAAGACATTGGGTGGAAAGTAATCAAGGAGAGAAGCAACCTTCCAGAATTAAGAAATTTCCTGACAGTGAGAACAATTAATCAATGGAATGACTTGCCTCCAGAAGTTCTGGGTGCTCCAACACTGGAGGCTTTTAAGAAGAGATTGGACATGTCATGCCCCTGGTGGAGACTGACTCTGAGGGAGTGGAGGAACAGCCGACAGGTAGTAGAAGTGTGGCTCCGGAGGTTGTGGAGGAGGCTGGGGAAGGGCAGAGGCCGGCTGGGCAGTCAGAGGAGGACCCAGGCCCATCCCCTCTCCATCCTAGGGCACGCAGGGAGGAGATGATAAGGGAGAGATGTGGTCTCCTCGGGAGGAGAGGGCCTTGATCCTCTTCATGGGCTACGGCTGTGACAACTGAATAAGAGGACGGACATGCGTACGGGCGAGTGCTGGAAACAAAGCATTGAAATATCTCTAGTTTATTGTTCTTCTCTGAGTTTGGCATCCTTCCCAGTGTGTATTCTGACACCTGTGGATGTCTTCCAGCCCTTATCTTGTCTGCTTTGTGTTGTTTTTTACTCTTTATAATTTAAACGGCATTTCCTCCTTCTTGTAACTGCTTGTGTGGGAGGTTTTTTTTGTCTCCAGTCAAGGATATTTGAAACTTGGAAGCAAAGTGAAGGAATAAAAGGGGCTTCACCTGTTTTTTGTAACTGTGTTTATTTTGTATCCCACCCTGGACAGGACAGCAATTTGTCTGAAATGGTATAGGGTTTCCTGCTTGAGCAGAGGGTTGGATTAGAAGACCACCAAGGTCCCTTCCAACTCTGTTATTCGGTTTTTCTGTTATGTCTATTACCACTGCCATTGAAGCTTCTGAAAACCTACAGTACCATTGAGTCTGTCATCTGCACCTCTATAACTGTCTGGTTTGGTTCTGCAACCCAACAAGACAGACACAGATGCCAGAGAGTAATTAGGACTAGAGAAAAAAACAATTACTACCAACCTGCCTTCCATCGAGGACCTGTATACTGCATGAGTCAAAAAGAGGGCTGTGAAAATATTTACAGACCCCTCACATCCTGGACATAAACTGTTTCAACTCCTCCCCTCAAAACGACGCTATAGAGCACTGCACACCAGAACAACTAGATACAAGGCCAGTATTTTCCTGAACGCCATCACTCTGCTAAACAAATAATTCCCTCAACACTGTCCAACAATTTACTAAGTCTGCATTACTATTACTATTAATCTTCTCATCATCCTAATTGCCCATCCCCTCCCATTTGTGACTGTATGACTGTAACTTTGTTGTTTGTATCCTTATGATTTGTACTGACTGTTTCCTAGTATGATTTGATTGCTTATTGTACCCTATGACTATCATTAAGTGTTGTACCTTTTGATTCTTGACTCTTGACGAATGTCTCTTTTCTTTTATGTACACTGAGAACATTTGCACCAAAGACAAATTCCTTGTGTGTCCAATCACACTTGACCAATAAAGAATTCTATCAGAGACTATAATTCTACATCATACCAGGAACTAAAGGCTGCCCAACCATCTGTTTTATACTCATATACTGTGCGAGTTCCTCAGCATGACCTGAAGGTGAACCTCAGAGCTCCAGATACCTATGAAGTCACCCTAAATAGGGCTGTGAGTCAGCTATCTATGGATGCAATAAGGACGGATGATGCAGCAGACCATCAACAATAACCGTCAGTTCAGTGGTGGGGTTCAAATAATTTAACAACCGGTTTGCCCAGGGTCAGGTTGGCTGTCATGGGAGGAGTGTCCCACCCCCATCCTCTACTCTGTCACACGTGTAGGGTGAGCCTCCCACGATGGCCAATCTGACCCTGGGTGAACCAGTTGTTAAATTACACACACACCCTGCTATCCAAGTGGATCCTGGGCATTGCCTTGCAATGGAGAAACGGGTAACAGAGTGATCGGCATGAGGGAAAGAGGAGGAGTGGGGAGAAGAAAGAGGCAAAGCGGTCTCCTTCTTCCCTTGCGCCGGCCACTCTGTTGATCGTTTCTCCATTGCAGTGCAGTGCCCAGGATCTACTTTGATAGCGGAGGTGGGTGGGCAATTTAACAATCAGTTTCCCCAAACCGGTGCAAACCGACTGAATCCCTCCACTGCCTCAGTTCCTTCTGATACTCATTTCATTGTTTCAGTCACCGGGGACTGACTGATCATATTGTTTTTGCACCTGAAATGGGCAAATCTGTTGTTCCAGGTTGAATAAGTGCTCTCTTGATTTCATAACAAACCTTTTGCCATCATCCACAGCATTTACTGAAGCCAGAGCAATGTTCGTCCATGGAGATTCTCAGTCATCCAGGTCATGTTGTCCCAAAGGTGCTTTTTCAAGAGGCAACTAGATGTTCTTTGTTTTTTCTTGAAGATGTTTTGCTTCTCATCCAAGAAGCTTCTTCAGTTCTGACTGAATGGCGGGGAATAGACAGATTTATATCTTACTGAGAGTCGTTGAAGCCACTTGGGGGTTTATCCGTATCCTCAGAGTCATTGAATCAGAGTGCAAATTGGGTGTGGAACCTTCTTGGAACTGCTGAAAGGACTGTGTTGTAAACAGGAGATAGGTGGTGTCATATCCCCACCCACCCCCGTTGAGAGAGGACTTTTCAATCTTAACATAGATGGCCTCCTTGACCCCTCTTTCAAATCAATGATAATTTCTGTCCAGAATGTGGACTTCAAAAGTATGTGTAAGGCATCCAGAAAGTATCCATGATATCAAAATTCAGCTGCCAGTGTGACCTTTCATCATTAAACAAGTATATGAAATTCCACTGTGTTGTATAGGATCTCTCCTAAGGATTATACCAATGAATTTATTCCTTGGTTGGTTTTAGAGAAATAAAGGAGCTGGATCAGTCTGCTTCTCCTGAGTTCTGCGTGGGCAGGAGAGCAGAGTCAGAAATATAAAGGCTATTTTTGTGGTTGTTATAACTGAATTGCAAAATTGTAACTTTTTAATTGGCCATTTCCAAGGAGACTGTACTCAAGAGCACATTGGACTATCACAACATTCCGTATCACAAATTCTCATATCTATACATGGAAAAGTTCTCTGTCTACTTTCCCCCTTTTTCTTCAACTTTTTTCTCTCTATTTTCTTACTTCCCTCCCACCCTTTCCTCCAAGATCTTGCAAGAAGCAAAACTCTTTCAGCTTTTGTGCATCTGCCAATCATGTCTGAGCTGTTCCGGCTAATTATTTTTATTCTTAGTAAGTTGGATGAAATTTAGCTCTCTTTATGTGTATTCTCTCTTTCATTTCTCTCTCTCTCTCTCTCTCTCTCCCTCTCTCAGTCTTCTTCCAATATGCATTAGCAATTTCTATATGTTACAGCTGCATGTCGGGAGGTATACTCCTACTCCAGAGATGCCATGTGTGTTGCCAAGAAAATGTTTCTCAATGCATCCTGGTTGCTAATCACATCCTGATCATAATCTCATCCTAGGAATTTCAGGCCATTTTATGCCTGCTTTTATTTCTGCTTTCAACTTTTGCCTGCATTTCATGTCAAGCAACCTCAAATCAACAGAGGTTCCCACAAAGGTGAGGGAGGGTCAATCTATTTTCCAAAGCACCAAAAGACAGGACAAGAAACAATGGACAGAAACTAACCAAAGAGAGATGCAACCTAGAAGTAAGAAGAAAATTCCTAACGGTGAGAGCAATCAACCAATGGAATAGCTGGCCTTCAGAAGTTGTGGGTGCTCCATCACTGGAGGCTTTCAAAAAGAGACTGGACAACCATTTGTCTGAAACCCTATAGGGTTTCCTGTTTGAGCAGGGGGTTGGACTAGAAGACCTCCAAGGTTTTTTCCAACTCTATTATTCTATGTAAATTCCTGGGACAAAGAAAAAGAGACATCAAAATGTTCAGAAGATATTTCTATAATTTCCAGGATAACAGAGACAAGGAGCAATAGTTGGAACTCATATCAGCTAGCAAATCTCAACCCACTGCCATAGTTGAACCTTTAAGCATAATCTTGGAAAAATCTTTCAGGACCAGCTCCTTGCCAAAACTATGGTCACAAGCCATGGTCATCCCCATCTTCAAAAAGGGAGAGCCCAGCCTAGTTGAAAATTACAGAATAATCTATTTATGCTGCATCACCTGTAAAGTCATGGAATCAATTATTAACCAATCCATCTTCCTTCACTTAGAAACAAACAACCTACTCTCTAATAAACAATTTGGTTTCAGGAAAAAACTATCATGTAATCTGCAACTCTTACACTGCAAAAACATATGGACTACACAACTCGATCAGGGCAAAACAATAGATGCAATCTACATAGACTTCTGTAAAGCCTTTGATTCAGTGGTACACGACAAACTACTCCTAAAACTAAAATCTTATGGTATCTCTGGACACATACATAACTCGATAGAAGCGTTCCTGTCAAACAAACAACAAATGGTCAAAATTGGGAGCATCTTATCAAATTCTGTACCTGTCAACAGTGGTGTCCCCCAAGGCAGTGTTCTAGAACCAACTCTTTTCATACTCTACATAAATGACCTGTGTGATCATATCAAAAGTAACTGTGTTCTCTTCGCTGATGATGTAAAGCTATTCAACACCACAGACAATACTGCTACCCTTCAAAAAGACCTTGACTATGTATCAGAATGGTCAAACAAATGGCAACTTCAAATCGCAACAAATAAATGCTCTGTCCTACATATTGGCAAAATATATATATATCAGAAAATAAAATACAGGCTGAATAGTCAAGACCTTGCTGATGATCCAAACTCTGTCAAGGATCTTGGAGTATTCATCTCAAATGACCTAAGTGCTAGAGCCCACTGTAACTACATAGCCAAAAAGGTCTTAAGAGTTGTTAACCTAATCTTTCATAGCTTTTTCTCTGGTAATATTACACTACTAACTAGAGCATACAAAACATTTGCTAGACCAATACTCGAATACAGCTCATCAGTCTGGAACCCACATTACGTATCTGATATTAACACAGTTGAGAAAGTCCAGAAATATTTCACAAGAAGAGTTCTCCACTCCTCTACTTGTTGCAGAATACCTTATGCCACCAGACTTGAAATTCTAGACCTAGAAAACCTAGAACTACGCCGCCTTCGGTCCGACCTAAGTATAGTATATAAAATCATACATTGCAATGTCCTACCTGTCAATGAATACTTCAGCTTCAACCATAACAACACGAGAGCAAACAATAGATACAAACTCAAGGTTAATCATACCAAAATTGATTGCAGGAAATACGACTTCAGCAATAGAGTGGTCAATGTCTGGAATACTCTACCTGACTCTGTGGTTTCTTCCCCAAACCCCAAAAACTTTAACCTTAGACTGTCTACTATTGACCTCACCCCTTTCCTAAGATGTCTGTAGGGGGTGTGCATAAGCGCAACAATGTGCCTATTTTATAGTGGACTCTGTGTTTTGTACTGATGTTCTGGTTTGATTTTTTTAAAATATTTCTTACAAGTAGGTGCCAGGAGAAGAAAGAAAAAGTGTTGGTATGACCAAGCTCTCTAAACAATTGCATTCTCCATTCAGTTCTCATTGGGACCTCCATGTTTGTTCTCAGAAGTTAAACGCAAACTCACTACTTTACAAATAAGTGGAATGAAAGCAGGTGCAGTAAAGTATGAGAACCTTCCAATTAAAGTTGAAGCTAGATTGCAAAGTTAAAACAGATTGATTGCTCATCTCAGTTTGCTATGATCAGAGGTGCCCTACCTGGGTTGTAAAAATTCAAACAATCATTCCATAATAGCAAACAGTTACCTTTATGAATCTCTTTGCTGCTACCTAATGGGCAGAAGTTTGTAGCCAAAATATGTCAACCCTAAATAAGGTGTCATTCATATATATATATATATATATGTGCATCATGCCCGGCCACATACATTGGACAGACCAATAGAAGAATAAGTACCCGCCTGGATGAACACAAAAATGCAGTCAAAAAGCTGGAACACACTTCCTCACTAGTCCAACACATGGAAGCTACAGGTCATAGCATCAACTTCAATGGCACCAAAACCCTGGCCACTATGGAAAACCCTAGCCACAGAGTCATCAGAGAAGCCATAGAGATTGAAAAAAGACCAGAAAGCATGAACAGAAGAGATGATTCCACCAGGCTGTCAATCATTTGGAAGCCTGCACTCACAAACAAAAAATCTCCACACCACAAGCCAGGCAAACACCTGGGCACAAACAGATCCCCCTGATACCTCCAGCTCAAACACACCCCAACCAGGCACCCAGATGAAACCCAGCTTCCTAACTAATGATAGCCGTCCATTTACCCGAAGCCAAGCTGCACTAAAGACCTCCATTAAAGTAACACAATGCTGCCAGCCAATCAAGATACAAAAAGAGCCAAAAAACAGACAGAAGATATCAGAAACACCCATCAAGCAGAACACAGCAAACTCCGAGACCAATAAACACAGACCAAGACTCCCAACCAATCAGGATGAAGAAAAAACCATTCTGGCACAGCAATAGGCTGCCCCAAATTTAAATCTGAAACCACTGTAAAAGTCTGACCCACAGACGGACACAATACAGAAGCCTGATGATGGCAGATGAGATTCTGCTGAAACGTTGCTACAACTTTAAAAGAACTACAATGACGTGGGAAAATACCCGAACCAAGCCGAACACCATACATGTGAGTACCCTGAAAACTTAAGAAAACATATATATATATATATATATATATATATATATATATATATATATATATATAGTGCCAAATATATATATATATATGTTTGGCAGGCTATGAGACCTAACAAGAAGAGTGTGATAACGTATAAATTCTAGCTGTTGTCCCCCCCACTTATTCCCATCCATCTGCAAGATTGCACCAGTGAAATACAAACTTCAAGCTAAGTCAAATCTGCCACCTCCAAACTTTTGTGAGTGATCCTCAAACCTCTTCCCATAAATTTAATTTGCAAACTGTCAGAGGTGGACTCAATAACTTGTAGATTCAGAAGCAAAAAGAAGGTTTGGAATGGCTTGAGTTCAGTTTCTTAAAACAATAGCATCTTCCTCAATATTGCATAGCTGCCCTCTGCTACTTCAATTCAATAGAAGAAAAAAGCACCTTTGGCTTAAATTTTTGCAGATGTGTGCTATATATTTGTCCTACGGGCTCATCTTCTCCTTTAAATCAAAAGTTCTGAGGTCTAATAAATTAACTGTTGTATTAATGAAGCTTAAATCAATTGACTTGATCCTCCAGCCCATCCCACTTTTTGAAGATGCTGTTCTCAACATTATCATTCAAAGGCTAAGAATGGTCTTTAGTCCATCTTTTTGGTCTTTAGCAATTTTTTCATACTGTTTATTCTGAACCAAGAACAGAAATGATGGTGCACGTATGAAGAAAATGTATATAATGTATACAATTGTCTATCATACAGAAGAGAACTGGGGAGAAATATTTTTCTTCTTCTCTGAAAATGTAATCCCATGATACTAAAGTTCAGAGTAGACAAATATAGGCTATAGGGCACCGCATGTTCAATTTTGGGAAAATTCTTTAGAAGGCATGAGCTAACAATACTCTGCAGCTCCTTAAAGCAGCTGCATCTTTTCCTGATTGCAGAATTTACTTCTACAATTGAAATGAAATCTCAGAAAAAGAGCTCTTAAGTTAAGGAGGTTAAAGGTTTTTTGGGGATGGAATTCAAAGCACCCACAATCAATGGAAATGTTTGTTTCCTCCAAATATTATTAATGAATGATATTTGTTACTGGAAGATGTAGTGTTGGTTGGTTTCAAGTTGTAGAGGTTAAGTCCATCAAAATCTTGAACATGTAAGTTGAGTGGATATTTTGGGAATTGCAGTCCACATAGCTGGACAGTACTAAGTAAGAATAGGCTGGATTAGTTGAACCTTTGAACTGGTCAAGCAAGATTTCATTTTATATCCATTTCAAAAGAACATAGTTCTATCACAGGGGTGGGCAAACTACGGCCCGCGGGCCACATCCGGCCCGTTGGTCTGTCCAATCCGGCCCGCCCTGAAAAAAAATCGCTGGGCGTGGTGTATTGCCCTGTGCCGCGTGGCCCCCAAAGCTGCAAAACAGTGCGGAGCGCTCTCGGGGTAGGAAAGAAAAAAACTTTGCAAAGGCCTCGGCTGGGAGTTCGAAATCACCTTCGAGTGCGACCTCTCCGAAGGTGAGTCCCCGCCGATCCCCTTTTTTTCCGGGGCTTCCAGGCTGGTTTGCAGGCTGGAGCGTCTTCCAAAACTTCCAAGTTTGCAGGCTGGAGCGTCTTCCCGCCGAGGCGGAAGGGTTCCACCCGGCAGGCGGGCAGGCTGCTTAAACTTTGCTCGGTGGCACTTTAAAAGCCTGCTCCCAGCACCCGAGCAACTTCCCAGCAACTTTCGGCTTCCTTTTTCCTTGCGGGCGCTCGCGCCTGGCCCCGAGCCGCACGGCGGAGGGAAACCGGAGCGCCGCCGGTCGCCTCCTCCAAGCAGCCCACCTGCCCGCGGGTGGAACCCTTCCCGCTCCTTGGCGGGAAGACGCTCCCGCCTGCAAACTTTGCCTGTGCAAAGTTTAAGCCTGGAAGCCCGGAAACCCGAGCAATTTCCCAGCAACTTTCGGCTTCCTTTTTCCTTGCAGGCGCTCGCGCCTGGCCCCAAGCCGCGGTGGAGGGAAGCCCGGCGGGTGGGCGGGCGGGCTGCTTGGAGGAGGCTCCGGGCTTCCCCTCCACCAGGTGCGGCGCCTGCGAGTTAAAAGGAAGCCGAAAGTTGCTGGGAAGTTGCTCGGGTTTCGGGCTTCCAGGCTTAAACTTTGCAAAGGCAAAGTTTGCAGGCTGGAGTGTCTTCCGCCAAGGAGCGGGAAGGGCTCTGCCGGCGGGCGGGCGGGCTGCTTAAACTTTGCTCGGGCGGCACTTTAAAAGCCTGCTCCCAGCACCCGAGCAACTTCCCAGCAACTTTCCGCTTCCTTTTAACTTCGCGGGTGCTCGCGCCTGGACCCGAGCCGCGTGGCGGAGGGGAAGCCCGGCGCAGCGGGCGGGCTGCTTGGAGGAGGCAACCGGTGGTGCTCCAGCAGCAGCAACAGGCAGTTCTGCCGGGCTCCGCTCAGGTGTCCGGCTGGGGCTGTCAGGAGTTGCTACCGCCGGCGCAGCTCCGCGGCTCCAGTCCCGCGTTGCCTTGGGAAGGAAAAGGCAAAACCAGGAGCCGCTGAGCCTGAGCCTCCGGTGCCGCTGCTCCCGTTGCAAAGCACCGCCGCGGCTCTTCCTTTTTGCCTTTTCCTTCCCCAGGCAACACGGGACTGGGAGCGCGGAGCCGCGCCGGCGGTAGCAACTCCTGACTCAGGGGCCTCCGAGGGGAGGGGAAGGAGAAGAGGGGGGGAAGGGGGCGATTCCCAAAAATCTTGTGCTGACACGGCCTGTCTGTCAAATTTTAAAAGTCAATGCGGCCCCGAGCCAAAAAGTTTGCCCACCCCTGTTCTATCAGCATGAAGACTACTGTGAATTTCCAGGTGAGAAACAATGGCAGAAACACTATAACAATGTTAAAATAAATTCTTCATAGAAAATTGAACTTTCTGTGATAGTAGTTTAAAGGTGTTTTATTTTTTAATAAAAACAGGTGAATCAATTCTAATTAGGTAATGCCAACTGAGGACAGAACGCCAATAAAGAACAACAATTTTGGACCATGGGAAATCTATTTCATGAATTGGAGAAATCTGCAACAATTTGTGATTAGATCTCTGTGGAAAACCATAAAATTATTTGCATATGGTTAGGGACGTGCATATTAACAAAAATCTAGGTTCTTTTTATCTTTATCTTTCTTTATCTCCTTTTTTAAAAAATAAATCCTTGAAACAATTCACTCTATTGTGGCAACTTTGAGCTGATTTCCTCCAAGTCTTGCCTTCATTGAGATGTTGGATTATTACCTAAATCAAAGACGGGGAACATTTGGTCTTCCAGATGTGGTTGAAGTAAATGTGTCTTATATCAACTGGGGCTGTTGGGAATTGTAGTTCCATAAAAGGGGGGTCACACGAGTATGTTCCCCTCTTCTAAATTGCTCATTTTCTCTCACCTTTTATTGCAAGCTGGCATCCGAGGCAGCAATCGCTTGCCGCTTAGTTTTCACATTTCCCATAGCCTGTCAAGACATCGTAGATGGGAGCACACCCCCACTCCCTATCTCGCACCATAAAAGCAGTTTGTTAAGAGGTAAAACTGACACAGAAATACCATTCTTTGGACAACTCATTTTGTCTTTCAAGTGCAGCTTATTAGAAACTCACGGTGGCAGTTCACAAACTGTGCAGCTCTCTAAGCCGAAGTGCTATCTTCCTTCTTTGAGTTCTCTGTGAATGGTGTTGTATCAAACACGTAGGCTCAGAATGGTGTGAGCTGCCTTTGATTGCAAGATAGTGCGATTTGTCTTTGAAGGGAAGGGGGGGGGTCACCATCTCAATAATTGGCAGGTAATTATTTCTCCTGCCATTCAGGCCTTGAATTAGTCTCAGTGATTCTATTCAGCTCCACTTGTGAATGGAGAAAAAGCTTGACCCCTCCCATCTCCTTTGGAGACTTCGTGTTTTCATCCTTCTGGGCAGCCATAGTCGCACAGCGGGTCCACCACGGAAGCGGCAGGAGACTCTTGAATTCATCCTGGGTACCTAGTTCTACAACGGCGGTAACAAGAGACACATTAACAGGCTGCTTTGTTGACCTCTGGAGTTCTTCTCCACATACAGCCTTGCAGAAGAATATGGGGCAGTGTATCTACAGGAAATAATTAAGGCTGACAACGCATCGTGGAGAGAGGCTGTTGATTTCACAGAGAACAAGGTGTTGAGAACAAGCCAAAGTCGCGCCAGCGAAAAAGAAAATAAAAATGCGTTAAGCAAATTCAGGCTTTCCCCTGTTTTCTTATGAAAAACAAGGCAGGAAGACCGCTGACTAGGCCATTTTTTTTCACCTGCCCCATTAACTCTTCTCTGCACAAACTGTTTGCAGACAAGTGAAAAGCTGCCACTGCTAGACAGTCCAATGACTTTCTAGAAGCCACATTTCATTTTCACTGACATGGAAGGGTTCTTTTTTCCTCCCTCTTCTTTTTTCACTTCAGATTCTACATGGTTTAATGTCTCCAAATACATATCCAGGCAATTTTAAGAAGAGCGCATGATGACTGAATGCATAACCCCCAGCTGCTACTAAACAGTTGCTATCCCCGAACCAGAACATCTCCCTATGCATGCAGAGCTGTGTTTTCAAAATTATATTCCCCCACACTACAAAGAAAATTGTTTTTAAGAACCTTCCCTGAAGTTTGGGATCAGTTGCTGATGTAATGAAGGGAGGTTAATGCACTCTTTAAAAAAAAACACACACACATTAGAGACCAAGACTTTGCCAAGTAGATCAAATCAGCAAGTGGAATAACAAAGGTGACAGAAAACAGATATCTGAGCAGATAATCTTTTAAGTACAAACTAAAATCAGATGCAGATTGAAAGAGTTGACACGTTTCTCCTTTGTATTTTAATATTCAATACTGCAAAGTCAAAGCTCTTGGAGTTCCCTTGAGAGGATGTACATTATAATTTCCTAGACCATCTAATTTGGTGAAGGAGAAGGAAGAGGAGAACAAGAACAACGATAGGCTGCTTCAAGACCAACGTCTTTGCCTCCCATCTCCATAATTTAATTAATGTGGAGAGGTTATACTGGAGAATAAAAAAATAGCAGCTAGGGGAAGAGAGAAGCATTTTGTTTTCTAGAATCTCAGTCACAACCTCATGTTAAATGTTCTAGACACTTCCATTTTGAGGGTACTTACTAATTCACCTGATGCAAAATGTGAGCTGAGAAATGCTACCTCAAAAGTGGCTGTCATCTGCATGATTGGTAGCATTAATATCTGCCATCCTCTTTTAATAATTAACCTCTCTTGTAGAACAGAATTGTGAGTCACTAATCAGACACTACGTGTACTTCACGACAGGCATCTTAATAGGGTATTGTGAATTGTATGAATACTCTGATGAGACCAGGCCTGTAAAGAATGACCCATCTTCCCTTGCTGGATCAAGAGGACCAGTGTTTCTGTTTGTAAAATCTTACTTTTGACCCATTTTCTCCATCCCAACTACTGTTCATAGTTACCTACACCATAACAACTCAAAGGGGAACTGTTGTAATTCTATTCACCAAAGATATAAAAAGTCCAGGACTATACACTACGTGTCAGATTGAGATCAGCCTTGTGAATTAGGATAGACAGGAGCATGCTAGGTGAACTAATTCTATTTTATTGTAAAGTTACATTAACAGAATCTTGCCAGTCTAAAAGTACAATTCTCCCTCACCCTCTTTACAGCCCAAGAAACTAGGGAGGGTCCCTTCTGAAACACTTATCACACATACATGCCTTGTGCAGGCTAAGGTGCCTCTTATCTAGTGGTATGATTCAACCAGTATAACAGTTGCTTTGGTGAGTGTGTGCTTCGCATTCAAAAACCACCCATTTTTAGCTCTAATATTTACCTTCTACCGCAGCCCCAGTGAGTAAAACAGCTGTGCCACGCAAATCAGCTGAACTGCAAAACACGGAAATAAAGGACAGACAAGGGCAGGAGTGGGTAGGCGAGGTTAAATCATAGCCGGAACTACCGGTTCACCCGAAACAGGTAGGGCAGGTAAAACCCCACCCCTGCTCTTATCCAATGTCTTCTCTTGCTCTTTCCCCATCTCCCAAGGTCATTCCTACAGACCAAGACATCCAGCCATTATTGCCTGCCTACTTCATGAACTCAGAAAATACGGCACGGTGCCTTTCTAGCAAAAGATGGATCCCACCTCCCTTTATTAATGGATATGTTATTCCAGCAGGGACAAATCATTATTTATTTAATCTGAATTAGAACGCTTTCCTGTTCAACGTTGGGGAAGAAGACATGAATTATTCTCCGAACGTTGGCTTGAATAAAACAAAGCTTCTCATAACCACACAAACCTTATTGTTCAAATCAGCAGATAGGAGCATCCTGGAAGGAGGACCAGAACGATATAGTCTTCATACATTCATCAGAAATCGTGAACAGATTTGGGCATATGGAACATGGTACTCTTCCAGTGTCAATGAAATTTTGCATAAGGATGGGAAAACCAGAAGTCTAATCTCCTCTGGGCATTTATAACCATAGATATGGCTGACAGAACAAAGATTTCATCTCAGGCTTTGGATCTAGTGAAGTGGATAGGCCAAAGCATCCTTGAGCATCCTTTCTGATGTAAGTCAGACTTTTACTAGTGACAAACAAGGCAAAATTCACTCTCTTTTTACAACCCTGTAATTCCTTCATTCAAGGTAGAGTTGGAGTGACTGGATGGAGCTGAGCATTTACCAGGTGGGTGCCCTTCCCAATGCCATGCAGAGTTCACAGCAAATAATTTTGCTTTGCCTTTTAGGAGAGAGAAACATCTGCCGCTACCCAGGATTGAACTCTCAACCTTTCAAGTGGGAGGCAAATATCTTCACCACAAGGCCACAATGCCGACATGACAAAAATAAACACGGAGCAAAAGTATCTTCTCCTGATCTCAAATAGGAGCAGATTCACAAACCTATGTCACAAAGTCTATGTGTGAACTTCAGTTCACAGAACACTTAATGCCAACATTTTATGTGAGGCTAGTGCAAGGGTCTTCAAACTTGACAGCTTTAAGACTTGTGGATGTCAACTCCCAAAATTCCTGAGCTAACATGACTGGAGGAGTTGAAGTCTAAAAGTCTTAAAGCTGTCAAGTTTGAAGACCCTTGGACTAGTGAAAGAAAATCAGGAAGAGAAGAAATAATTAAAAAAACAAAAACCTCACTATTTCTCGTTTATTTTAGGCAATCATGGAGAATATATGTAGTTGGTTTCTTGCTATTCTCTGAGCTAGGTTTCCTTTCTGCAGACCGTTAATAAAACATCTTTAAAAGAAAAGCCCATTCAGAGAATAGCAAGGATCCAACTGTTGGGATAATTTTAGATAATTCAATTTACACAATTCTGTTATAGACACCATTCCTTTCTCAGTGTCAGAAGAAACAGGGAAACTGTGGGTGTTAATCTAATCATGCTAGGGGATGGGTGGGGAAATGTTCACTCTTAATTATTTGGTGGGATCAGAGACAGATATTCTTAAGTGTCAGGTATGAGACAGCTGAGGGAAATGATGGCTATCAGATTTAATTAGTAATTATGACCCATCTTAGAAATTGTAATGTGTGTGAATATTTTCATCATTGTTCTAATAAACATCTTAGAGCTTTTGGAAGGAATACTCTGGTCTGAACACATAACTGTGTTACTTTTTCATCCTTGTAACTATGAATGGTTACTAACCAAGATAATCCCTAAATTATATCTCCTTAACAAATGCACTTTTGTATGCACTTCTTCTTGGACCATGCTACTGTATGTATTACACACCATGCTCAGTTTATGTATTTTCGTATGAATTCCTTGCTGTGTTGCTTCATAAAATTCCTTGGTTGTATAAACAGAGGCATAGAATCCAAATCACGTGAAGTATTAGTACCGCTTTATAAAACCTTAGTAAGGCCACACCTGGAATACTGCATCCAATTTTGGTCACCACATTACAAAAAAGAAGTTGAGACTTTGGAAGAAGTGCAGAGAAGAGCAACTGAGATGATTAAAGGCCTAGAGATTAAAACACATGAAGAACGGTTGCAGGAACTAGGTATGGTTAGTCTAGAGAAAAGAAGGATCAGGGGTGATATGATAGCAGTCTTCCAATATCTAAGGGCTGCCACAGATAAGAATGGGGAACTTATTTTCCAAAGCACCAGAAGACAAGACAAGAAACAATTGATGGAAACTAATCAAGGAGAGAAACAATCTGGAATCAAGGAGAAACTTTCTAACAATGAGGACAATTAACCAATGGAACAGCTTGCCTTCAGAAGTTGTAGGTGCTTTATCTTTAGAGGTTTTTAAGAAGAGAGTGGACAGCCCTATATCTGAAATGGTATAGGGTCTCCTGCTTGAACAAGGGTTGAGCAAGAAGACCTCCAAGGTCCCTTCCAGCTCTATTCTGATTCTAAAATTTGAAAAAGAGAGGATTTGAGCATACAACTTCTTACTTAAAAGTTGGAAAGTCCGAAGTGTGCAAATGCACATTAGAATGCAAACAAACCCAAAGGCTTCCCTGCTTTTCAAATCAGATAGGATTGTCACTGACAAATAGGGCCAGAGAGATCTCAGAGGAGAATAAATTTAAACCTGAGCATTGATCTTGTTAGAAACTTCTGGGCAAGCCTGCTGTCTCAATTAGTATTATGCCCACCCCACCGCCGCTTCATACTCCCCGGGCAAAGCTGCCTAAGCTGAAACAACAGCACACATCCAGCTCCAGGCCCCTTCCCAGCAAAATAATTCAATTAAGCCCAGTTCACAGCAAATGCTAAAAAAGGAAAAGGATGCACATGCCACCTCTTGAGAATAATTTTCTGCTATGGATTTTTGTAAGACTAGCAACCAGAGAATCACTTCCTACTATTCTTGCTGCTTCTTCAGTTAATAAATAAGGTGGAAATAAAGGATTTGAGAGGAAATAGAATGCGGTCAAAAGGTAAATTGTGGCTGTTAATGGCCCTGAGAGACTGTCACTAACTTTGAAATGTTTTCTTGTTTGAGATCCTTTCTTCTCAGCCCCAGACTTTCCAGACCTTCAGCCTGCATGCCTGGAAGGTATAACTTACAAAATAATTTCCCACTAGTTGTAGCTCCTTGTTGGAGAAATTAAACAAACAGCTGCATTTAGTGCAATATCATCAAGATTCCTCAATCACTCCATTGTAATTATTTATTATTGCTGCCTGTGCCAACGAACCTGTTAAATAAGATGTATCTGAGATGGGATTTGCAAATGGTCCTTCTGCAGTTTTGCATTTATAAATACACACAAAGAGAGAGAGAAAATAAATGATAGGAGAGTATAGGAAATAATATTCTCAGCATTTTATAAGCTTCTTTCCTCTTAATTATCTCTCTCCCTCCCTCCCTCTCTCTTTTTTGCAAAGTTGCCATCTGAACTTTAGATAAGATTTCCATGTGGATAAGAATGGAAGGTTTTTAGCCTGCCTAGATTAGAAGATAAGTGGTTTTCCCAGTTAGGTATAATGAGAGAGAATATCATAGAAAATATTATAATGGGTCTTCTCATAAGGTTTTTTTTTTTGTCATAGAGGATGGATTACCTCATTAACTATAAAAGTTTGATATATGCAAATATTTTTGTGGATGTGTGTACATTTGTATTTACATATACATAGTCATACACAGCCTTATCACACAGAAAAAAATCTTATGCTGTAGATTAATTTCTCTAATGTCTTTCCTAATCAGATCCAATCCAATTCAATCCAAATGCTGAATGGATATGTTATTTTCCTCCTCTTATAATTAGCAGTGTGCTATGTCCATCCATTTTTGATTTTTTTTTTATGTCAGGTAGAAGTTAGTTACACTATTTGCATAATATTTTCCAAAAGATACTTTACTTTTTCACCTGGAATCCAAGTGAGAATATTTTAGTGGTATCTATAGAAATACAATATTTCATTTCTAGTCACTGCAGTAAAGTTGGTGGGGTAATGAATGAACATTATATAAGGCCTACTCCAGAGCTAGTTTCATTTTGTGGTGAAGGCACCAGACTAGAAACTAGGAGACTGTGAATTGTGGTCCTGCCTTAGGCATGAAAGCTGGCTAGGGGGACTTTGGATCAATGACCAGGAGACATGGAGTTGTAGCCTTAGCCATGTTGTAGCCTTAGCTGGGTGACTTTGTGCCAATCCAAAGACGGTGAGTTCTGGTCCTACCTTAAGCATGAAAGGTGATTGTGTGACCTTGGCCAATCATTCTCAGCCCATGATGAAGGGCTCGGACAACAAATTGATTGGTCAATTCCTCTCACAACCATGATACTTGGTTAATCTAAAAAAGGCAGTTCCTACAATATAATTTTTAAAAAGGCGAACTATTCCAATATTCAATAGTTATGTTCTCTTCTTACTTTCATGAGGTATCAGTGAGCAAAAAAGTTGGAAAATTCTAGTGGTCCTAAAATCTTTGCCATCAGGACAGCTCACTATCATGGTAAGATATGAAAGCACAGTCAGTCATCCTGGAAGCAAATGAGATATGTGGGCCACAGAATAAGGTCTTCTTTTATAACAAATAATGAAGTCCCAGCTCTCCATTTGTTACTAGGTTTATGGAGTGGATGTTTGG
Source organism: Notechis scutatus (assembly GCF_049901735.1). NCBI lineage: Eukaryota > Metazoa > Chordata > Lepidosauria > Squamata > Elapidae > Notechis > Notechis scutatus. The sequence continues at coordinate 17,391,331 of NC_142015.1, forward strand.
TAAAGCACTTCCAGAAGATATCTGGTGAAACTGGAAACTATCAAACTTCTCAAAGTAGAAGGTGGGTAGAAATAAAAAAAAAACCTACAATGTTTCTGGAAAAGCCTTCATCCTTCCATACTGTGAGCTCACCTTGTTCACCAGATAAGACATTAACTAAAATACTATCTAACTGTGCTTCATCAAGTGTTTGCTTTGGTCCTTGATCAAATTAGCTTCTTGGCTTCAGGTATTTGGGGAGGGGGTGAGAAAAAAAGGGACAGCCAAATAACATCAAAGAAGTAAATAATTGAACAATCAATGCCATTTGACAAACAAATGGACCACCTCTACCACAAAAAGTGCTTTAAGTTGTACATCAGTAGCCTGTCTTAAAAAATCAAATGGTGTTACAATAACATTCATTCTGAACTTTGTTTCTATAATGTGGTGTACTAACTTCTTAGGCTACTGGTAAATCAAATCTTCTTGTAAGAAAAAGTTTCTGTCCTAATCTCACTTGTGATATGTGGATATCATAGGAAGGAAAAAACATTCTGGGCATAACACACTCCTGGTTTCAAAGCCTTTTTGATTTACAGCAGGGGTGTCAAACTCGATTTCATTGAGGACCGCATCAGGATTGTGTTTGACTTCGGGAGGCTGGGTGGCATGGCCAGGATGGGCATGGCCAGCTTGACATCACTCATGCTGGGGCACCTGTGATGGCCTGGATGGGCTGGAGGGATCCACTGTGTCCAGAGGAGGAAGGTGAGACCAGGGAGAGTGCCAAAACCTTGTCCTCCAGAGGAGTCTTGCTGTCTGCTGATGGCCAAATGCTAAGGTAGGACTTCCCTTCCCTCCCTCCCTCTCTCTCTCCCTCCCTCCCTTCCTTCAATTGCTCCTTCCCTCATATTTCTTCTTTTTTATTCCCTCTTCATTCTTCTTTTTTATTTTTTATTTATTTATTTTATTTGTTTTGTCAATTGCTTACAAGATAATAGGTATAAGTAAAAACATAGTTGTGAATACATGGATACATATAAGAAAAATAAATATATATATAAAAAACAATAGGACAGGGACGGTAGGGACGTTGGTGTGCTTATGCACACCCCCGACAGACCTCTTAGGAAAGGGGTGAGGTCAATAGTAGACAGTCTAAGGTTAAAGTTTTTTGGGGTTTGGGGAAGAAACTACAGAGTCAGGTAGAGTATTCCAGACATTGACCACTCTGTTGCTGAAGTCCTATTTCCTGCAATCAAGTTTGGTACAATTAACCTTGAGTTTGTATCTATTGTTTGCTCTTGTATTGTTATGGTTGAAGCTGAAGTATTCATTGACAGGTAGGACATTGCAATGTATGATTTTATATTCTATACTTAGATCGGACCGAAGGTGGTGTAGTTCTAGGTTTTCTAGGTCTAGAATTTCAAGTCTGGTGGCATAAGGTATTCTGCAATGAGTAGAGGAGTGGAGAACTCTTCTTGTGAAATATTTCTGGACTTTCTCAACTGTGTTAATATCAGATATATAATGTGGGTTCCAGACTGATGAGCTGTATTCGAGTATTGGTCTAGCAAATGTTTTGTATGCTCTAGTTAGTAGTGTAATATTACAAGAGAAAAAGCTACGTAAGATTAGGTTAACAACTCTTAACGCCTTTTTGGCTATGTAGTTACGGTGGGCTCTAGCACTTAGATCATTAGAGATGAGTACTCCAAGATCCTTGACAGAGTTTGGATCATCAACAAGGTCTTGACTATTCAGCCTGTATTTTATTTTCTGATTTTTTTTGCCAATATGTAAGACAGAACATTTATTTGTTGAGATTTGAAGTTGCCAATTGTTTGACCATTCTGATATGTAGTCAAGGTCTTTTTGAAGGGTAGCAGTATTTCCTGTGGTGTTGAATAGCTTTACATCATCAGTGAAGAGAACGCAGTTGCTCTTAATATGATCACAGAGGTCATTTATGTAGAGTATGAAAAGAGTTGGTTCTAGAACACTGCCTTGGGGGACATCACTGTTGACAGGTACAGAATTTGATAGGACACTCCCAATTTTGACCATTTGTTGTCTGTTTGACAGGAATGCTTCTATCCAGTATTGCAGGTGTCCAGAGATACCATAAGATTTTAGTTTTAGGAGTAGTTTGTCGTGTACCACTGAATCAAAGGCTTTACAGACGTCTATGTAGATTGTGTCTATTGCTTTGCCCTGATCGAGTTGTGTAGTCCATATGTTTCTGCAGTGCAAGAGTTGCAGATTGCAGGATAGTTTTTTTCTGAAACCAAATTGTTTATTAGAGAGTAAGTTGTTTGTCTTTAAGTGGATGATAATGGATTGGTTAATAATTGATTCCATGACTTTACAGGTGACACAGCATAAAGCATTCTGTAATTTTCAACTAGGCTGGGGTCTCCCTTTTTGAAGATGGGGATGACCATGGATTGTGACCATAGTTTTGGCAAGGAGCTGGTCCTGAAAGATTTTTAGAAGATTATACTTAGAGGTTCGGCTATGGCAGTGGGTAGCTTTTTAAAGAAGTAGGCACATATTCCGTCCGGTCCAATAGATAGAGATGGTTTTAGATTGTGTAGTGCTTTTTCAACATTGTCTTATGTAAAATCGATATTTATTAGATCATTGTAATTGTCTGTGGTTCGACTAGGAAATACTGGGCATGATCCATTGCTGTTTACAAATACTGAGCCAAAGAATGTGTTAAACAGGTTGGGTTTAATAGTGTCATTGTTGCAGTCTTTATCATTAGGTCCTTTCAGGGGTGGGATGGACCTTGAGTCTTTTAGTTTGTTGTTTACAAAATTGTAGAAAGCGTGGGTGGAATTGGTGCGTAGAAGATTTTCCTCTTGTTTAATGTGATAATTAGTGCATTCAGTCTTTATCTGGTTGGCATAAATTTTTGTATCAGCTTTTGAAGTTGGCAACGTAACCAGATTTGTTTTTCTACCAAAGTGATCTCTTTTTGGATTGAAGCTTCCTTATTGTTATTGGTAATCTGTTTTTTCTGGTTTTTGGAGTTGTTATTGGTACATATAGTTTGCTGACTCTTTTGACTTCAAGTAAAAATATGTTGTAATGGTCTTCAACAGTATTGCATCCAGTGAATAGAAATTGCCAATCAAGGGATGAGAGATCGTTGTGTGTAAGATCATAGTTGCCTTTTTTGAAGTTATAATTGGGGATCACATCATTGTGTTGATTTTTGTGTGGAGACAAAAGTCAATCATGTTGTGGTCACTGTTGGAAAAGGGTTCTTTAATTTGTATTCCATAAATTGAATTCAAACTATTGCAGAAGGTGAGATCGAGGCAGTTGTTAAGTCTAGTATTGTTGATTACTAGTTGTTCCAGTCCCAGATTTGTAACAGCATTGTAGAAGGTTGTGTGTATGGGTTCAGTTGTACATTCATTTAGGGTCCAGTCAATATGAGGTAGATTGAAGTCACCAAGAAAGATAAAAGCGTGTGGGCAGGATGGTGCCCATGTTAGTAGTGTATTTAGCTTGTTTACATGTTCGATGTCATAATCAGGGGCTCTGTAACATAGTAAGAATCAAAATGTGATATTTAAGGACAGTTCACAGATGATGGTCTCAGGAAGAGCAAGCTCCTGAGTAACTTGGATGTTTTTAGATGTAAGGACTTTTTATAGAAGATAGCAACACCACCTCCTCTACGGATTTCACGATCTGACCAGTAAACATGATAGTCTCTTACTGTGGTAATGGAATCAGGAAGAGATGCATTGAGCCATGTTTCACAGACAAATATGATGTCGAATTTAGCCATATTTAGTAGGAGGAGAAATTCAGGTATTTTATTCACAAGGCTTATTGCATTGAGTAGCTTGCATTTAAGGGCAGTTGTAGTTGGAATTGAGGTAGTTAGGGGCATGCATGCCTAGTTTTGAGTGATGGTGGGTTGGATGAAGTAGGGTTGGATGTGGAGTTGTGGGTTATGTGACTTACTTTTGATACAATCAGCGCGGTAGTCAATGTAGAGATCCTTCTCTCCATTGTCTAGATGTCTTTTGAGTTCCTTGCGGAGTTCACGGGAACAGATTCTTTGCAGTATGGATAAGTCTGGTCTTGAGCAAAGTTTTTTGTGGTTGGGACTGGTTTTTGCAATGGCGTTTATTGTATGAATGAATATGCGTTTGCTGGACTCATTTTTGCAAACAACTCTACAAAATTTTGGGGCTATCGAGCCATCATTGTATTTGGACTCAGGGCCATCTCTGGTTACTTCAATGATATCTTCAGGAGAGATGTTTGTTGTATTTGAGTTGCTTATGATATTACGAACTTTGGTGATGTCACCTGATTTGTTGGTGTCTTCAAGACCAAATAAGGTGGCATTTGGACATTTCTGATCACGTTCAACGGTGTCTCTGATGAGTAAGGAGATATCATTTGTGGAATTATTTGATGGTTGTAATTATTTCCAGGTTGTGGTTTGGTGATTATTTTTGGTTGTAGTTGTGATTGTAGTTGAGGTAGTAGTTGTGGTAGTGGTTGTTGGGTTGGGATTTGATTTTGAGTTGATAGATAGTCGCTTATCACTACTGTATTATTTTTTTCAAGAGAAATTAGGCTTTCTTGTGTAATTGTTTCAAAACGTGTTGCTAAGCATTTTTCTATTGAGTGCATGAGTGATTCTGTGCTATCAACTCTGTCAGGCAGGGTACTTGGTTTGTTTAGCTTAGGAAAACATGATGGACATAGACAAGGAAAAGTATCTGATGCTTTTAGGAGATCAGCTAGGTCTTTGTTTAAGTTTAAGCGGGCAAGGTGGGCTTGATTGTCACATAGGTAGCATTTGATGTTATTTTCACTTTCATTGATGGTTTTAAGACATCTGAAGCATCTGGGAGGTCATTGATAGAGATATTATTTTTTGTTGTTGTTTGGTAGTGGAGGATTTGGAGTTTCTGGAGTTTCTGGCTGGCATGGTCAATGACAATAGTACACTAAACAATTACAATAGCTAATTAATGTGATAGGTAGACAGTTATTTAATGAATGTTGGCAATTAATAAGTGTTAATTGATAAGTTAGAGGACAAATCAAAAGTAAGGTTACTTATTACTAAAAATCGATCAATCAACTTATTACCAAGAATCAATCAATCAATAGACTAGATAATCAATGATACACTATTAAATCTCTATGAAGATTTAATGAATCAGTAAATTAGTGGTCATTTAATAATTAATGAATCAGTAAATTAGTGGTCATTTAATAATTAATTATTATACTATTATATGATAAATCAATTATTATAGACAAAGCATTATCTGTAAATATTTGGTCTTGAGGTACTGAAATAGTGGAGGTAGTATAGTATTGGAGGTTTGTGGTGTAAAGTTCCTTTGTTTTTCCTTAAAGCCATGCTTTTTGGTTTTTGTTTTGTTTTTGTTTTAAAGAGGAAGTGTTGCTGTTTGATAGATTTGATAGATTTTTCCTTCCTTTCTTCCCTTCTTTCTCCTTTCTTGTTCTCTTCCCATCTTCCCTTCTTTTTGTTTCCCTTTCCTCGTCCCCTTTCTCCTTTCCTGTCCCTTCTTGGATGCTCAAATGCAAAATGGGAAACATTTCTCCTTTTGTTTTGTTTTGCTTTTAGATTGTTTTGCTAGCCCTCTGCCAGTGAAAACGAAGCTCAGGGTGTGTGTGTGCGCGTGTGTGCTGCGCATAGCCCTGGGCCCCGTTTTCAGCTGGATGGCCTCCTGAAGCCCTTTGCCAGCAAAAACAGAGCCCGGCCATTGTCTCCTTGAATCTCAAGCTTCATTTTCACTGGCAGAGGCACCACGGCCCGGTCCTTCACTGTTTCCATAGTTGCCCTGCTGGCCAGAATTAAACACCCTGCGGGTCTGATCTGGCCTGCAGGCCTTGAGTTTGACACCCCTGGTTTAGAGCTTCAGAAGGCCCTTCTCTGAATGAAACCCAAGAGAATCACTACAGGCTGAAATAGATATTGCTCAATTAGATGGAATATTCCATGCTGCTATGAGGCAACTTCTTACACCTCTTTCATATTTTGCAGCTCCCTCTGAAAATGGTTGCTGCAGTAACTACAGTCGAATCATTGCCAAGCTCTGTGTCTTCAACTGCCAACGCTCTTGACATCCCCACATATGGAAGCGCCTGCATGTGTACAAACATTTACCAACACCTTGATTGATGTGTGAAAATGTAATGGGTGTAAGGCTGGCTGACTATGCTGGGGAGTGGTGAGGGAGGAAGGGTGCTATCTGGTTGATTATTTCTTTGCTTCTATTAAAAATTAAGCGTGAATCAACATCAATTCTGTAGGAATCAGGCATGTGATAGAAGGGAATGGATGAGAGAAATGACTAAAAGAATAAAAAGGGGAATCTTTAGGATGTGTGGGCTTCAAACTCCCAATATTCTACAGCCAGTGCAGACTGGGGAATTCTAGCAATTGAAGTCCACACATCTTAAAAGTCTCCCAGTTGAGAAATAATGAAATGCAAGATTCAGAAAATGAAAGTCAAGGGTTTTTGTTTGGCTGTAGTTGAGCGTGATGAGTGAATGAATTTTCTGCTCCTGTGAAGACCTGATTCTGTTTCCAAATAATATGACTGTAAATATTCAACAAGTTAAAAAGAACTTCAAACATGTTGGATGCATGTTCTCCAGACTCTTAGTTTGGTGGTATTTCTCTTCTTTGCAATAGAAAAATAAAGTCTGTTCCTTCCGCCTACCCATCCTGTAGAGTAGAAGGGAAAGATTTTGGCATAGTGAAAACTAGTGAATGTCTATGGAGATTTTAAGTCATTCAGGTCATGGTTGTCCCAAAGGAGTTTTTTTAAAAAACAACAACTGGACTTTCTTTGTTTTTCCTAGAAGTTTTGCTTCTCATTCAAGGAACTTTTTTCAGTTCGTAACAGAAGCTTCTTGGATGAGAAGCAAAACGTCTTCCAGGGAAAACAAAGAAAGTCCACTTACCTTTTGAAAAACCACCTTTGTGAAAACTAGTAACTTTTTAATTTCCTAAAATATTTATTCCATGCATCCATCCATGCATCCGTCCATGCATCCATCTCAGAGACAAAACCATGTTAGCATGATCTGTGAATGTAGACACTAAGAGGACAAATGAAATTGAGTCCCCAGGACAAGTAGCTTACATGCTGAGAAAAAAAAATACTCATGTTTTTTTTGGGGGGAATTTGTAATAAATGGAGGACTACTCCAAAGTTTATGTACTTATTTTAGAATAGCCTTTCTCTGATGCGCTGGAATTTAATTCCTCCAAACTCCCAGCTAACGTAAAGGGCATCAGATAGAGAAAGGCTACATTACAGTCAGAGAAGTAATACAGTTGAGGATTTCAGCTCAGTGGCAAAATAACACTTTGAGTGCAGAAAGGTTGTAAGCATTTTTTTCCTGAGCATTTTAACGAAAAGATTAACAGCTCAATGAGTTTCCGATAAAACTGTTGTTTCTCATCTTAAGTACAGTAGCCATGCAGAGGCTTGTCAAGACTTTCTGCATAACTCCAGATAGTCCTTAATTTATAATGGGTCACTTAGCAACCATTCTAAGTTACGACAAATGGCTCCCATGCTACTTATGACCAGGATTGAAAGCTCCAATGGCTGCACTTCCTGCATCACATGATCGTACTTTGGGCCCTTGGCAATTGGCTGGCATTTGTAGCCCTTTGCAACATCCTACAATCAGCTGACTGTAATTTAGCTAGGTTTTTGCTGTTAACTGGCATTTACTTCTAATGGATTCACTAATGACCATAGTGTTTACTTAACTATCATCGTTTTTGCTTAATGACTGATGCAAAACAAGTTTGCAAAATTGGGCATAGTTATCTGGTGATTCACTTAACATCTGACACGACTTATAGCAATAGCACTTGGACTTATATACCACTTCACAGCCTTCTCTAAGTGGTTTACAGAGTCAGCATCTTGCCCCCAACAAGCTGGGTCCTCATTTTACCGACCTCGGAAGGATGGAAGGCTGAGTCAACCTTGAGCTGGTGAGAATCAAACTGTCGAACTGCTGGCAGTCGGAGTCAGCAGAATTAGATTGCAATACTGCATTTAACCACTGTGCCGCCACGGCTCCTATTATGGCTGTAATTCCATGCTCAATTACAGTTGTAAATTGTGAATTGACTACCGGTAGATCTGTATGCTGTCTTTCTATTGGCTCTGCCTTGGGGGCTTCAATCCCTGGGAAGAAGTGCTTTTCATTAGTGAGGTTCGTGGATCTGAGAGGGGTTAATTTTCTGTAGGCCAACAGCCAGATCCCAAGATCTTTGTGGACTCTTGGGCTCAAGTGGTTTCATCCTCACAGTCAGTGTTGAAGTGTTGCTCTCAAAATCCTGAGCATGATGGCATCACCCTATCCAGGGTCTAGGACACCTCGCTGAGGCCAACTTGTCAACTTGCCATAGCCAACTTACCATGGCCAACTTGCCGTGGCCAACTCGCTGTGGAACAAACCCTCCGTGGCTGACTTGCCACAGGACAAGAGTTACATTAATATTTAAAAAATGGTGGAATAGCATCATCAAGGAAAGGATGCAAAAGGAGGGACAAAATGAAATGTGAAAGACAAAAATTAAAATGATTGAATTTTTTAAAAAAAAAATAATTAAATTGAATTATTGAATTATCCCATGGAGAGTTGGCCATGGTGAGTTTGCAACAGAGTTCTAACACTAACCTCTCCTGTAATGTCAATGTCAAAGCACCAAGGAACGACAGAAATTCCCTCCTACAAAAAAAGTGGGGGCAACTTTTTTGAATTACCTCCTCCCCAGCCCCAGCCCCAGCCCCACCCCCAACCAGCCTTATCCGGCATATCCATTCTACTTTTCAACACTCCATCAGCTTTCTGCTTTATGCAGCTTCATGTCCTGGCTTGGGGGCATGTGGGACTCTGTTGGAGCTTCATCTGTAAGTACAGACTCTAGCAAGCCTAATCACATAAAATGGCTATTTGAATAACAGTTTTAGGTGGCTGTACTTTCCTGTAATTTCCAGAAGGAAACAAATCCAGGCAGACTGCAATTTTGTGCCTATGAATTTTGAATGAATATCACTAAGTGCCTTTTCTACAAGCTCAATTCCCTGCTTTTATCCTTCTTGGCCTCTCTTTCCAGAGCCTGGCAGTTTCCCATGAAAACCAAATATAATTTATGACTGCAGCCCAGGAGGTTTTGCAGGAGGCTGGGATTTGATAAAAGGCAACTTCTGTGCAGAGGGGATAATTTTAGGAGCTGTCACTTGTCACATTGCCATGCTCCTCTGCTTTTTCAAAGGGAATCCAGGCAGGTGAAGTTTCTTTCACTTCTAAAGTACAGTTTTGCATGCCAGGTCTTTGCATGCCAGATGTTGCATCTGTTCCTTCATCACTCAGTGCAAAGACTCAGAAGGTTCAGGAATGTGTGCTGAAAACCTAAGCAAATACAGGATTAAATTGTATACATGAGCCTTGAAAGCTTGACATTCAAAGCTTTTTCTTTGAATTTCTTCCATGTTGTTATGTTGGGTTATTTATTTATTTAGTGTGCATTCTACGAGTCTAAAGGGTTTTTGCTGCTCTCTTTTATTACAGAATGATTCCCCTGCAATTCATTTATTTATTTGATGTGCTTGCTCGAAAATACATTCTTTTTACAACTCATTTATTGCAGAATTATTGCTGGGCCTCCTAGCACTATGAGAGTGATGAAGGATGGGACATCTTATGAACAGTTATGCTCCATGATGCTGAATTGCTTACCAAGATGAGGCCTACCTCACCCCTCTAGTCTTCCTTGGAATCTACCAGATGTGTCAAACAGTTTCCTGTTTTCATGATAAATAAATAAAACAGCACCATATAAATGTAAATTATTGTCATTATCTTTAAATGCCTTCTGTCTTTTTTTTTTTTTTAAAGCTATTACTGGAATGCAATAAAACAGAAAAGAGTTGAGTACCTGGAATGTACGTGAAGAAATGAGAACGTTTGGGGTTTTACCAGGCATGGGGAAATGGATGTTTTAGGAGATATACATGAGATCATAACGCTTTTATTTTCCTCTTCTACAATTTGTCATCAAATAACTGTTTCCAAAACAGAAAACGAGTTGGAAGCAGTATGTTACAGCAATAATGTTACACATGTATTGTCTTTGGATAAGAGAAGGGCAGAAACACATGCATTTTAAGGAGTCTTGATGAGTATTAAGTTAGTAAGCCTAACCATAGGATGTAGGGGAAGTAAGCAAACAAATCAAATCACATTTTCACTATCAAATCCAGATAGACCAGCATAAATACATTGTGTGTAGTCCTAGCTTGTAAATCAGAGCAGGCAAACTCTTAAAGCTAAAAGCTTCTATCTTCTCATCTTCAGAGATACTTTTATAGCACATCTGTCAAAAGCCAAGTGAGTTTTTGTCTGATTATCAATAATTGCCAACTATTTTTCCAGGTGTACTGGAGAAAATTAGGACATATAGTTGAATTAGATCTTTGGTCACATATTTAGTTGTCTGAAAATGGGAGGAATTTCTGAAGTCAAAGCTGGATCTTAAAACTAAAGTCTATTGACCCACAACTCAGAAGGGGAATGTTCTGACTCTCTTCTCCAGTCATTATCCAGGAAGATACAGATGATAACAGCAATAAAGAAACCAAGCATGAATTTCTGGGCTGAAATGAATATGTTGGGGTCCACTGGAATTGGGATGTATTTATTATTTTTTTACAGAAATTCCTTACCCTTCCTCTAAAAAGATTAAAGAAAAGTGCATAGATTTTGAAAAAAATGAAAAAGGGCTGCTAGGAGTTATGCACGAAGTCTTTCTGGAATAAAATGGCCTTTCTGGAATAAAAGCAGGTTATCTGATATATCACTGTATACTAGGGGTGTCAAACTTGATTTCATTGAGGGCCACCTCAGGGTTGTGTTTGACCTCAGGGGGATTGGGGGACATGGCCAGGATGGGTGTGGCTACCTTGACGTCACTAATTGAGGCTCCATTTTCAGTCACAACGGCCTCCTACACCCCTCTGCAAGTGAAAACAGAGCTCAGGGAGGCTACATGTGGCCCACCTCGGCTCCATTTTTGCTAATGGAGGATTGCAGTGCCTGTCCTTCGCGGTTTTTAAGGTGGGCCCATGGGCCAGATCTAAGACCCCGTGGGGCAGGCCTCTGCTGTATACAGTGTGAAAGCAGAACAAGGAATATATTAGCCTTATCAGATAAGGTTACCTGATGCTCTTCAGTATCCTTCAGATACCTTGGGCCCCAGCTTTAAGGAATATGGAGTCTATATACCAGATGGCTACTACTAATCAATTGTTCAGGGAAATGCTGGGACTCCCTTCAGAGGCAGTTTAATTTGGATCCCTATACAAAGCAGGAAGTTGGATTTGGTAGCCTCATCAGCCAATTCCATCTATAATGATATGACGAGTGAGAGAAAAATAAATAACTTTTAAATACCCAGAGTCAATTTTATTCAATGAGAACTTCTTGCTGCATGTCTGTTGCGGTGCAGTAGATTGGAAGCTAATCAATTTTAGTTGATTTGATCAGGTTATTTGTCTGTGAGACTTCTACAGGTAGTTCGCTTAGTGAGTTGAAGTTGCAACAGCACTGAAAAAAGTGAGTTACAACTATTTTTTCACACTTATGACTGTTGAAGCATCCCTGTGGTCATTTGGATGCTTGACAACTGACTCACATTTATGACGGTTGCAGGGTCCCGGGGGTTATGGGATTCTCTTTTGTGAACTTCTGACAAGCAAAGTCATTGGGGAAACCAGATTCACTTAACAAATGCGGCAAGGAAAGTCATAAAATGGGGCAAATCTTACTTAAAAAATTTCTCACTTAGCAACCTACAATTTGGGCTCAATTGTGGTCATAAATTGAGGAATACCTGCTGAAGAAAATATGGATCAAGTTCTACTGGAAGTATAGATAAGTCAGGTAGTCTAAATTTGGTTTATGTTTGCAAAACATGCATTGAGGCATTAATTAATCTATTCTACAAATTTGTGTATAACCTTGGCATATTTTTGTATTCCTTTCATTTATATATTTATCTCTATGCAACCTTTATACTGTATACATTTCTGTGCATTTGTATACAATTGTTGAGCTAAGAGTCCCTACTCTATGTTCCTTTCTGTGCTGTAACCGATTCTAGTCTGACAGATCACATAATCAAATTCTTCCAAAAAAGACACAACCAAGAAATTATTCACTTGAGATTTTATACAAGTGTATGTGTGTGTGTAAAATCTCAGATGAATAATTTCCATTTGATTACAGCATGTATCCGAGAGTTTCTTTCTTCTAGTTGTTTAAAAGATCTCGCCTGGTTAAAAAAAACAGCATTAAGTGGTTGGTAATCACTTAGCGGTATTTGCACTGTAGTTGTATTGGAAACGTGATGTCAATGGAGAGAGAGTTCAATGGAGAAGTCTAAAGGCATCTGAGATATTTTTTTACCTTTAGGTGTTATGATTCATTGTTGGCCAAACTGGAACAAATAGCTTCAAAATTCATGGTGTTAAGATGATATCCATTTTAAATTCTCGGCTCAAAATTTGCACATGTGTCTATGTACATTTGGGAAAACTGTATTTCCTTTAAAGATGTTACTAAATGAAGAAATGGAACAGACTTTACTTAAAGCCTGAGATTTCCTTCACACAACCTGTTTTCTCCATATATTTTTTTCTTTTTTTGAATGCTCCTAGGTGTAATAACCCATCCAGAGGACAAATTTAGCATAGAGTTACGGCGGGTGGGGATGTAGCACCTCTCTGACCATGAAATGAGAACATCTAATTCCAAGTCTTCATTTCCATGTCAAGCTATTACTTTGTAAATAAGTCCATTATCCTCCCCAAGCAGGTGGCTCTTATCAGCAAAACTGGCAGAAAGTTGTAAACAGCACAACCCTGATAGCTTGTCTTGGCAAGAAGGCCTTTTTCAAGTGGAAAGATCAAAGCTCAAGTTTGCAACAGGCCAAGCATAACTCACTTGTATTGGGGCTCCCCTTTTCCTGCTCAGCTCTCCTGGCTCGATAAGAGCCTTAAGAAATATCAATCGGTTCTCAAGCCTTCCTTGTCACAGAAGAGGCCACTGTATTGACTGTCTGTGGAAGGAATTAACCTAATCGAAAACTGTATCTTCCTGACTGCCAGAATGAAATGGAGCATCTCGAAGGAGCAATGAAGGGGAAAATACACAGCTGAGGATGGACTGAATTGGAAACCCTAATGGCAGGGGTTGGAATTGGTTCGTCAACACGGTGATGGGGGTAATGGTGAGATTTTATTAATGGGTTCAGGCTGGGATTTTAAGTTTTTCCATTTGGTTTCTTTTAGACCTGTCTATCATTTAAGACAGAGTGGACTGCATTATAACACAAGATTGGTGTGTGTGTGTGTGTGTGTGTGTGTGTGTGTGTGTGTGTGTGTTTGAGAGAGAGAGAGAGAAAGAAAGAAAGAGAAAGAGAGAAAGGGAGAGGGGGGACAGAAAGAAAGAGAGAGAGAGAGGAGAGAGAAAGGAGAGAGAGAGAGAGATTCAAATAGTTCATATATGTGTGGTAGGAGGAATGATATACTGTATACCTGTTAGAAGTAGACAAAATCCATGGGCAGAGTAGCATAGCCCGGTATATACATACATAAAATATGCGCATGCAAATCTACGTAATCCACACCTTCACTTCAAACCTCAGCTCTGGCCTTTGATTGCCGATTTGCATAGGAAGCTTAGGCAGTGCTTTCTAGGGAAGTTCATCGTGTACGGGAGAAAATATGGCACCATTTAAGACAACAAAAACAAAGCAAAACACTCCCCCCTCCCCCAATTACCTTCCCAGGGATTTGAGAAAAACAATAAAATGCTGCCAACTCAGCCATAAAAACATGCAGAGAGCCAAGTAAAGTGACAAAACCAGAAGAAGATATTTGGAGATGCGCAAAGGCTCTGGGAAGCAAGGCCCATTTAAGAATTGCTCCATGAAGAAGATGTGGCGGTTTCTGAATAGAATGTTAAAATCAATCAGTCAATCAATCAATCAATCAAAAAACAAACAAATAAGATAAACCCCATAACTGAACTCTCTAAAATAACCATGACCATAGAATAGTTTCTTTGTTCTTTCAGTGTACCATTGTTTCTGGAGTTCCACCTATTATTTCTTATCCACCACAAATCTAATTTTACCAACACTTAAGAGAGTAGTCTAGTCAACCATATTGAAACAATTACTTCCCTGTAATCAATAAGATGCGTATTATGTACAGTTATGTGTGCACTGAAGAACAATATACTTGGTGCTCACTGAGCTTGGTGGTTTTCTTGCAGACGTTTCATTGGCACACTGATGATGTTATCTAGTTTGGTAACGAAATGTCTGCAAGGAAAACCACCAAGTTCAGAGAGCACCAAAGACCCCACAGTTCAACTCTGAACTACAAATATTTTCTTCTATCGGTAGAACAAAATGTGTCACACCTCTACTCCATGAGATTGCCACTTTTTTTCTGAGTTCAGTTCAAGGTGCTTCAAAGCCCTACTTGACGTGGAACAAGGCTATTTGAAGGACCATCTCTCCTCAGTTACATCTAGCTATCCCATTAGGTCTGGCAGAGGGATATGCTATGATCCTCACCTGCTAAAGAGGCCCATCTAATGCGACCCAAAAGCCGATCCTCAACTGACATGCTTTTGCCTCTGGAACATCATCATTCCTTTTACGGTGAGATTAGATCCAACTCTACTAACCTGGAATTTTCTTAAGACATGACTTTTTTGAGCAGTCTTGGGGAAATAGAGACCCTTGTAAGATGGTTGTTGTTCTGTAGGACAGGGATCCCCAACCTTTTCGACGCCGCGGCCCGGTTCCGGCGTCAGCTGGGCGCCGCGGCCCGGTTCCGGCGTCAGCTGGGCGCCGCCATCTTTTTTTGACGAAAAATCACTTCCGGTGGCGTCACGGAAGTGATTTTCGTAAAAAAAGCGGCGCCAGCGCTTCTGGTGAGCTTTTTCGGGTAGAAATGGCTTTCTACCCGGAAAAGCTCACCAGCGCTGGCGCCGCCATCTTTTTGACGAAAAATTGCTTTTTTACCAAAAAGATGGCGGCGCCCAGCAACCAGCGCCCGGTAAGGCTTGTTCCGCGGCCCGGTACCGGTCCGCGGACCGGCGGTTGGGGACCCCTGCTGTAGGATATTGGTCCATTCTCTCACAGTCTACTAATTAACAGACAACAGATAATCAGAGTTGGAAGGGATCTTGTAGGTCATCTAGTCCAATTAGTTCAGTTCCAATTATATATATATATATATATATATATATATATATATATATATATATATATATATATATATATATATATATATATATATATAATTGTATGTATGTATGTATGTATGTGTTATATATATATATATATATATATATATATATATATATATATATATATATATATATATATATATATATATAAAATGGTTGTTTTAGAACAGTTTTGACCTCTAGAGTCCCCCAGAGTCATGTTTGTGAGGTGCATGGCTTTATACTTTTGAAAAATAAATTAATAAACTATTTTGCATACTTCCACACAGAGGAACTACATCCCTTCCCCACTTTTTAGGTTTACTTCCTCTGCCTTTACTACCATAATAAATCATTTGTGCTTCAAGAGTGTGCTGGTCTCCAATTTAAACAACCTCTGAGGAAAAAATTTTTCCTGTTGCACACATTCTGATTTTAGCAATTATCTAGGGAAGCAGAATGTTAAAGTTGTGAGGCAGTTTTGAGAGACTTAACTGTCCGGTGCTTCAAATAATTTACTTTTGCCAACTAAAACTACGTGGTTTTGTTGTGATATCCTCTCCTTTCTTGGTATGATTATTCAAAAGATTAGTATGCTCCTAAAGCATACTGGCCTTTAATCAGTCAGTTCCTTTTCCTGGATTTTAATTCCTTTCCTTCTCTGGAGTAAGACCAATTGCTCACTTATTCAAGATCGTATTTTAAGATTATAAGTGTAGAAAGTGGTACAGCGAGAAAGTCTCAATAGTGTTTTTTAATCTATGAATGGAAATATAACCAGGGTCTGAGCTGGAAAAATTCTGATACTCCTTAATTACAGTTTCTGTTGTGTGCTGCTGCCATCTATGGTAGTAGCCATCTGGATTTTTTTTTTTTTAAACCTACATTAAAAGTCCAAAACCCTTTATTTCCACAAACTGACATGTAAAAAGTAAGACTGAGAAGCCCACCTATCAGAAATGCAGTGGTTTGGCCTGGATTCTCTATAAAAAGGAAGGGAGTGAGTGAGTGTTGAAACAGCTCCCCTGTGTTCCAACGTCTGTCTTCAGAACTTTACTGTGTAATGTATTGGGCTGTAGATATTCAATTTAGGTTTTATGGAGAACAGAACACATTATTGGCCAAGGGTGATTAGGAACTTGATTAGGTCAAGGAATTTGTCTCCGGTGCAGAAGCTCTTAGTGTATATGCAAAACAACAAAGTAATACTAATCATAATAAAGCAATAATAATCACAATAATGATACTGTTGGAAGTTTCGATTCCCCCCTCTTCTAAGAAAACAGCCCCCACCCTTTATCAAGTAGGGCTATTAAAATAGCTGGAGCCAGCTTACTTTTCACAACAAAGGATCGGGACCATAAAACCAAGATCCCAAGAAGAGATCCCAAAGAGACAGGAATTCAACACACACAAATCAAAGTCTTCAAAAATTCACACCTACAAATCAAAGAACCTGAAGTGTATAAAAGAGAGGTTTTTCTACTCACTTATTAGATTAATCCTAGGAACGCTGTGAGATTTCTTACCTGCCTTCCTATTAATAAACTGATTCTGACTTCTAAGCAGCTGACCAAATCATTTTGCATTTCTCCCAGCCAGGAAATTTGAATCCACAAAAGGAAAGAACTTTGCCTATTCCTTAAAGGGCAAGGCTTCTTTTTTCCTTTCGTCAATACCAATAAGAGAAGGTAGTGGAACAGATGAGAAGAATAAAACTAATACAGCCATGGTACATGGGTAAATATACTTAGATATAAGACAGTATTGTGAGAATTAAGTATTCAGCAGAATGGTGGCACCAGGAAAACAACAACTGTCTTTGTGTCTAGTTGTTTTAGTATGCAATGCCCTATATCGGCGTTCTAAGGAGAGGAGTTGAAATTGTTTATGTCCAGGATGTGAGGGGTCTGTAGATATTTTCTCAGCCCTCTTTCTGACCTGTGCAGTATACAGGTCCTCAATGGATTTTAGCTGTGATGGTGAACCTATGGCACGTGTCGGAAGCAGCATGCAGAGCCATTACTGCCGGTATGCGAGCCCTCGCCCAGAACAGGTCTACTGTGCATGCATGTGCGCTGCCCATCTGCCAGCTGATTGTTGGGTATCTGGCAAGCATGCGTGGGGTGCGGGGCTGTGCGGGAGATACATAGAGATGTGTGGTACGCGGGGGGATCACCACGCGTGTGCACAGGGGGCGTGGAGGAGACTTGTGCACATTGCCTTCTGGGTGCTGGCACCCGAGTGCGTGCACATAAGCACGCATGCAGTTATTGGCACAGGAGCCCAAAAAGGTTAGCCACCACTGGATTATAGGCCAGGGAGAAGTTACAAAATGACCTATAAAATACATTTTGCCCAGGACTTCCTGGTCAGTGGCTACTTTGCTCTTGTGTCCAACATTCAGACTCAGGCCTCTTCAACAACCCTAATTACAACCAGGGCAATTCTAGAGATTTGGCCAGGGTATTTACTTTCAGCCTTCCATCAAAGCAAAATCAAGGCTCTGCCTGAGCCAGCTGAAGCACAGCGCTGCTTATTTAAATAAAATAAGCTTGATCCTTTCCCCTGCCACCTCCCATCACCATCTCCCACTTAACAAGACGCTCATATGTTGCTGCTGCCTGCAGCCCAAGGGACGCCTTCCATTTAGTTTCATTTTCCTTTTTCATTTCATGCCGTAATGGAGATTCATTGGCATTTTTCAGTCCATAATTTGAGATGAATCTTCTCCCTCTCCCATGGGGGGTTAAAAGGTGAACATATTAAGACAGTCTAATTTTTTAGATCTACGATTCTCTGGGTATAAAGTAAGCATCCCAAAAGATGCATAGGGTTTCTCCCCAGGGGTATCAAGGAGCCACTTTAGATTTTTACAAATGGAGGCAAATATACGTGTCCCGGGATAATGTTGCAGGATCCAATCTGGGTCAACCACTGGGACCAAAGATTTACTCTTCCGAGCTTTCAGACTCGTGCTGGATCCCATCCTCAGGGAACTTCTAACAGAATGTGTGCGTTGGGCTACTGCTCTACGCATAGTACTTTAGATTTCATATGACTCATCCCCATAATGAGTGCAGGTATACAATATATAGTGTGAACGTGCTTCTAATGTCTACCCAAAATACGCATAGGCGTCACGATGCAGATTTTCAAATGTTTCACACAGCAAGCTACTTGTAGGCAATATGCCAATTCCTGTTTGGAAACCTACCTCTGTAGAGAGTCCTATACAGGCAGTCCTCAACTTACAACTGAAAACAAAACAACAAAAACTGAATGAAAAACTGCTGGTGACTTTCTACCGCTGCACCATAGAGAGTATCTTAACTTACTGCACCTTTGTATGGTTTGCCAATTGCACAGTGGCAGATAGGACAGCACTCCAGAGGGTTAATGTCATTGCCCAGAGGATCATTGGTTGCTCTCTCCCCTCTTTGGAAGAGCTTTATAGCTCCCGCTGCCTTAAGAAAGTTCAAAACATTCTCAAAGATTCTCATTCTGGGAACCCTTTTTTTGAACTATTACCATCTGGCAGACGGTGTAGGACAATAAAAACAAGGACAAATAGGCTGAAAAACAGCTTCTATCCCAGGGCAGTAGCTCTTTTGAATTCTACTGTATAGTGCAGTGTTGGTGTGGTGTCGGGGGTTTTGGTTCAATGTACAGAATGGGAAGGACGTGTGTTTGTGTTTATTTTCATGGTCATGATGTGCACTGAAGATGGTGTTTGATTTCGTTGTACAAGGTGCAAGGACAATAAAGTAAAGTAAGTAAACTGTTTGTTTAGTGATTGTTTGAAATTACAATGGCACTGAAAAAAATAACTTGTGACCATTTTTCACACTTATGCCTGTTGTAGTATTCCTGTGAACATGTGTCCAAAATTCAGATGCTTGGCAACTGACTCGTCTTTCTGACAGTTGCAGAGTCCTGAGGTCATGTGATCCCCTTTTGCAACCTTCTGGCTAGCAAAATCAATGGGGAAGCCAGATTCACTTAACAACTGTGTTACCAATTCAATAACTGCAGTGATTCACTTAAGAACTGTGGCAAGACAGGTTGTAAATTGGGGGGGAAACTCACTTAACAAATGTCTCACTTAGCAACAGAAATGTTGGGTTCCATTGTGATTGTCAGATCCGTGTATCTGCCATTCTTCAATGGAAAAAGAAGGGAGGGGGGAAGTTGGTACAAGTAATTCTGAATATATTAAATCCTATATTGATCCTGTATAACTTGCATATGATATACAACTGGAGGAGTGGAGCCAGATGTCCAGAAACTCGTCACCTCTTGAAGAGATAACAAGATGAGAAGGAACCATAAAAATTCCAGCTCTGGAAGACTCTCCTGGGAACTCTTCTAAGATATCTTCCCAGAGAAGGGGAGGGGGGAATTAACATGTTGGTTCTTTGTTTGACTAAATCCACATTTGAATAAGGGGAGGGATTTTAACTTCCTTTATCTATGACTGTATGCCTGGGGATAACTTAGACTCTGATTTGCCTAGTGTTGAGATAAAATTCCTTTCAATAAAGGATTCCTTTTGAACCACCTGGTTTTCAGAAGTTCATTCTTTTCGATTGAAGGGAAAAAGTCCAATGCTTACAGCGGTCGTAAGTTGTATTGCAACCTGTATAGCAGCATTTCTCAGCCTCTGCAACTTTAAGATGTGAATTCAACCCTCAGAATTCTCCACCCAACATGAAGTCCTGTTCATCTTATAGTGGCTGAGGATAACAAATGCAACTGGATAGATGTCTATGGAGATTCTCAGTCATCATCCTGGTCATGGTTGTCCCAAAGGTGCTTTTTCAAGAGGCAACTGGACTCTGTTTATTTTTCTTTGAAAATGTTTCGCTTCTCATCCAAGACGCTTCTTCAACTCTGACTGGATGGAAGCCCTTTCCATTCCCCACCATCCAGGGTTGCCAAACTCACGGCGTCACGTTGCCGTCACACGACATATCGTGACATTTCCCCCCTTCGTGGAGCTGAGTTGGGTGTGGCCTGCACATGACACATCCAGTCCATGGACTGCCAGTTTGACACCCCTGTCTATAGGGACTCAAAATGGTGTTTTATTAGACTTGGATAGCAACACCAGGATCCTGCTTTAATCTTTTACCACCTGTATTTCAAGCATAAATGGAGATATTCTCCACTCCAGGCCTGTAAGTGTCTAATCTGGTTGGCCCTGATTGCCATTCCCTTTTCTGAAAAATAAAGCAAATGGCTATTATCTTTTTCCCCAAGCTTCGGGATCATTTTTCATTGGTCACCATCCATAGAAAAGTGGTGGCTGTTATGATGTCATTCTGCAGGGCTTTTTCCTTTAAACCTGACCTGGGAAGAATCTATATCAAGGGTATTCAAACTTGGCAAGTTTAAGACTTTTGGACTTCAACTCCCAGAATTCCTGAGCTAACATGACTGGAAGAGGAATTCTGGGAGTTGAAGTCCATAAGTCTTCAAGCTGTCAAGTTTGAAGATCCCTGAATTTTGGCAGATGGCTAACAAGCCCTCATGTCCTTAACATTAATTGATTCTGTGTTTTAGGGTACAGAAATGTCAGCAGTCCCCAGGGAAGTAATGTCATAAATCCAAGAAGACAATGGGACCCATGCTCTGGGTAACAGAGGGATGGGTTGTACATAGGAGAAGGAGTTAATTATATGTAATGTGCCCTGACAGATGGATTCAGGAGTATCCTGAGAGAAGCTTTTCCAGAGATTGGTGAAACTGTAGTGTGTAAAAAGAAAAAAAAAATACTCCAGGCTCAAACTAGTTTGCATTTTAGGATTTTTTTTAAGTTATATTTTTTTATTTTAATCTTTGGCCATGATCTTGTGATGCTTAGCTTTTTTTTACATATTATTTGATTCTTTCACTTTTAGCATCAAATCAGTCCACGTGTTAAGGGTAAAAAAGCAAAGAAAGAGAGAAATGGGCAAAGTTGCATTCAAAGATTGCAAAATTGCATTCATGGTTGCATTCAAAGATTGCCTCAAACTCTGCTTAAAAAAAGAAAAGAAAAAAAAGCACAATGTAGGATAGAAACATCTAGCAAGCTACGACTGGAAACCATGATTTAAAGTAGCACTGACTTAAAGCCTGCCTCAACCCCTGAATGCTACTTTAGCAGGATATGGAAATGTGGGACCATTTTGACAATTTTTAGAGGAGAAGCCAAAGATGTAGCTTTTCTTGGTAGAAATAGAAATGGTGCTTCTTTGTAATCAACTGACATCCACTCCTCCTTCGCCTCCTTTCCCTTCTACTCTTATCTCCTCCATCTCATCTTTTCCCCTGCTCTATTCTCATTCTCCCATTCTCCCTTATCTACTTCTGCTCCCCATCTTCTCCTCTTCCTTCTCCCATTTCCTTCTTCTCCTTCCCTTCTCCATGTATCCTTATCTCCTTGTTCTTCATCTCATCTTCTCCATCTCCATCCTCTCCTCCTCTCCTTCTCCTCCTCTCCATCTATCCTTATTTCCTTTTTGTTTTCCATCTCCTCTTTTCTTTCTCCTTCTCCTCTTCTCCATCTCCCTTCCCTCCTCCTCCTCTCCTTCTCCATCTATCCTTATCATCTTGTTCTCCATCTCACCTTTTCCTCTTTGCCTTTCCCCCTTCCCCATCTCCCTCCCCTCCTCCTTCTGATTTCCCCCCTTATTCTTCTCCATATTATCCCAAGAAAATTACACTCCATTACGACACTGCACTGCTCCCTTGCAACTTGTGGAAAACAGACATTACAGTTTCCTTCTGTTTTGAGGAGTGTTGCTGCCACCACAAGACTGCTCATGGCATAGAAGGTAGCCAGGGGGTTCAGTTTTAAAGCAACTTTTAATCCTGCTCCTCCTTCTTATATTGAGCTGAAACCTCCCACTGGTGAAGATGATGTGGGATTGGAAGGCTGTAGCTGAGTATAATATCTGCATTAACAAATCATGCCTTATAGCCGGAGCTTTGTATCTATAGGATGCTGCCTGGTGAAAACAGGAGCAACAGAGCAAAGGAGGGGATGAAGAACAGAAACTGACAAATTGCTTGGAAGTGCGGGTTGCCTAGAGTGCATTTGAGAAGCTTAAACTGCACAAAGTGGGTGGCTTTACAATGTCTTAAACAAACCCAGCCTATGCACAGCCTGTTGAGGAAAATTCATGTGATTTAGTAAACTAGGCTAAAGTTAGCCTTGAGCGATTCTCTTGTGTGAACATCAACATTGAATATATTCATTTGCTAGAGAGTGAAAGCAGCAGAGGTGGTATTCAGCCAGTTCTGACAGGTTCTGGAGAACCGGTAGTGGAAATTTTGAGTTCGGAGAACCGGCAAATCCCACCTCTGACTGGCCCCACCCCCATCTATTCTCTGCCTCCCTAGTCCCAGCTGATCGGCTGGGTCTTCTTTTATTGTATTTTATTTCATTTGGTTTGTCAATCGCTTACAAGATAATAGGTATAAGCATAAACACGAGTAAGAATACAGGAAATAGGAATGAATAAATGGGGACAATAGGACAGGGATGGGAGGCACGATGGTGCACTTATGCACGCCCCTTACAGACCTCTTAGGAATGGGGTGAGGTCAATAGTGGATAGTTTAAGGGTGAAGGAGTGGGGGTTTGAGGATGTAACAACAGACTCAGGTAGCGTATTCCAGGCATTGACCACTCTGTTGCTGAAGTTGTACTTTCTGCAATCAAGTTTGTTGCCCTGCACAGGAGAACAGAGCTGGAAAGCAGATTAGTGGGGTGGGGAGGGAATGGGGATTTTACAGTAACCTTCCCGCAAGAGTGGGGAGATAATGGAGTTTTTGCAGTATCCTTCCCCTGCCATACCCCCCAAGCCACGCCCCCCCTCCAAGCCAAGCCCACAAAACAGGTAGCAAAAAAATTTGAATCCCACCACTGGAAGGCAGCTTCACAGGCATGTATCTGGGGACAGAAATGAGCTGTTCGTGGTTTAACTTTAGGGAAAAGACTTGGCATAAGAAGAGATGAGTTGGATCAGGGCCAAAACCATTGCAACATCAGCCAGTCATGTTTCAATGGATTGCTGACAAACAGACACAAATACAATATCTTACAACTTGGCTGTCTGCCCAGGCAACTATTTGTGATAGATTTCATGATGGGTTAGACCCATATTTTCTACCCCAATGGGCAATTTTTTTCCTAAATCACAAAAGGCTCACAGATGTTAGCCAGCTCATTTGCTAAGGTTTAGCAATGACAGGGATTGGATGTGGTGTGGTATTTATGCAGGAGAGGTGCCCGTTTTGGGACTGAACTAAGAAGTCCTGTTTCTCAGCTTACCAATGTATGATTGGCCATGGGGTTTTAAGTGAGAAATAAATGGCACAGAGATTTGCAGGAGCAAACCCATTTACAGAGATACTGCAAGGATTTGGTGATTTCCACAGAGAGCAAGAAACATCTGCTAATTTCTCCCTCCACCCACATCCTTACACAATGTACTTCCTTGCATCCCTTCTTTCCGCTCTGGCTGTTAAATGATTATCTCTTGCTAAAGCTACAGGAAATTGGAAATGTTGCTGGAGTTCTTATTTATGTTTTCAAATCCTTGCCTACCAGAATTTGTGTGAACTTCTCCAGTAACCGAACAGAACTATTGGGCTCCTCCTGAATACAAATGCCAGCCATAGGTCACTGGTACTCAGGAAGATGTGTGTACTTAGCTACTCAAAGGAAGAAGGAGAAGGTGCAGAGGTGCTGCTTTTCATAAGAGTAACAGCTGAAAGTAGCTAGTTAAGGGGCATGCCAGAACTGAGGCTGTTTCTGATGCTTCCATTCTGGCTTTTATGGGCAATTCTAATAGGCTTCTTCCATTTTATGATCAATTTTGCTTCACATGTGGTTTTTTTTTTTGCAATAAATTTTACTAGAAGCTGATACCTTGTTGTCCAGTTCTGTTCAGAGAATGACAATGCAAATTTAAGAAAAGTAGAAATACTGAAGTATATATATTTTTTCCAGTTGGTGTCTTGATTTGGGAAGTGTAGATTAGATAGTTTGCATAAAACTGGATAGATTTCTTATTCCCCCATCTCCCCCATCCCATCTTAACTATGCGACTCTTATCTCTGTATTGTTTATTTTGGTAATGACTATCTAAGACAGCAAGGAGAGGTTTTCCCTTCCTGCCATTTGATCCTTATTAAGTTATAGATCTTGTATTAAGTTATAGATCTTGTATTGCAAAACATAAGAATGCCTAAAGGACCCTCCCCTGTTTATTCCTGATGAGTCTGTTCAGAACTGACCCTATTATTAGACCCAGTTTGGTGTAATGGTTAAAGTGCTGTCCTGAAAACCAGGAGATTGTGAGTTCTAGTCAGGGGTGGGATTCAATTATTTAAACAACTGGTTCAGTGGGCGTGGCTTAGTTGGTGGGCGTGGCTTGGTGGTCATGTTGCTGGCTGGGCATGGCCAACCCAACATCACTCACATCGAGGCATGCATCTCCTCGCCTGGCCTCTCATGACTGTGGGGATGCTGCAACAGTCATAAGTCACTTTTTTCAATGGTCTCTCCACACGAGCAAAGAACTAGCAAAGGAGGGGGAAAAAAAACTCCAGAGACGTTCCTGAGACAGGCAGTCTAGTCCTGCCAAGAATGGAATAAGGGTTAACGGAGAGGCAGTTTCTGTAAGCAACACCAGAATGTTTCCTTCCTGCCTTCCTTACAGGATTAGGCCAGTAATTTCTTCTAACAACCAGTTCTCCGAACTGCTTAGAATGTTAACAACTGGTTCTAGTGAATAGGTGCGAACTGGTAGAATCCCACCCCTGGTTCTAGTCCCACCTTAGGCATGAATGCAGACTGGCTGGATGACTTTGAGCCAATCACCAGGAGACTATAAGTTCTAGTTCCTCATTAGTCATGAAAGCTGAACTGGGTGACTTTGGGCCAATCACCAGGAGACTGTGAGTTCTAGTCTTGCATTAGTCATGAAAGTTGACTGGGTGACTTTGAGCCAGTCATTGTCACTCAACCCTTGGAAGAAAAAGGCAAGGCTCAACTTTATTCCTAGGAATGCCTCTGGGCCTGAAATAAAACAAAGGGTTGGGGAATAAAGCTGAGTCTTGGAACAATCCAATCTCCATGCTATCCTTTTAAAGTTATAACTACATATTTTCAAAATGAAAAATCATCAGCTAAGAGACAAAGGGTGCCCATGACGGGTCCAGCGGCCCCCTGGCATCCCCAGGTCCTGGGTTAGCCCCATTCAGCCCAGGATACAACAAAGTTAACAGTAGACACATGCCACCAATTAAGGCCAAAATATTTTCTTGCCACACATGTGTGCGATAACACACATGGGGACCATTGGAAGCAGCAGAACGGCCAGCTGGTGCCTGCAAAAGTGCCTTCTTTTTGGCTCAGTGCTGGGAAAATCCCTACAGAGCTCTTCACAAAAGTGCTTTCCCACATATTCCTGGCAATTGGACATGCCATATTATTCACCGTCTCATTGGGCTTCAAACTATGCGTGCCATAAATAAACAGGGGGAAAGAATCACTCCTGAGAAGGGAGGTTCGGAAGCTTAAGATGAATTGAATTCAGGCAGAGCTCAGAAATCACCCTTCCTCCTTGCTCTGCTTCAGTTCTTCCCCTGCTTCTCTCCCCCACACCTAGACCCCCGCTTGCCTTTGCTACCCATGCTCTACAATTCCCACCCACCTTCTTATTTGGGGGCTTATTTGCTGTACACATGTTGTTTACAGTGCAATTGTACAATAATTTGGCAAGCCAAAGGGCCGCTGAGGAAATGAAATAAGGCACTTCAAACTTGTAGCATTTGCCTGGCTCTGGCACGCTTAATAGGGCTATAATAGGGCTCTACAGGAGGAAAGGGAGGTGTTGTATGAGTGTGTCTGCAGGCAGACACACATTGGCTGTCAGGAATGTCCAACGAATAGCCTGTTGGAATATCAATAGACCATGCAGGGGGAACTTAAGAGGAAATGCCATGGCTACTTGTCAAACAACCTTGGATAGTTCTTGCTCCCATGGTAAGAACAGTATTTCTCTACCTTGGTAATTTTAAGATGTGTGAACTTCAACTCCCAAAATTCCTGAGCCAGCACAATGGTTGAAGAATTCTGGGGGCTGAAGTCCACACATCAAAACTGCCAACACTGAGAAATACTGGGTAGGGGAGAGAAAAGATCCACCAGTCTTTTGGCAACCTTGTAGGGTAGGCCACTGTTATTGCTATTTTGGAGAGGAATGAGGGACTCCTCTCTATTTGTAATCTCCTTGTATGAAATATCACTGAAATTTTAAACCTACGGCTAGGAATTTTTAAGAAGAGATTGGGCAACCATTTGTCTCAAATGGTACAGGGTTTCCAACATGAGCAGGAAGTTGGACTAAAAGATCTCCAAGATCTTCCAACTCTGTTATTTTAGTCTGTTCTATTCTATTTTAACAGATTTCAAATGGAGTTGGAAGGGACCTTGTAGGTCATCTAGTCCAACCCCCCCAAAAGCAGGAGACCCTACACCATTTCTGACAGATGAGAGTCCAATCTCTTCTTGAAAGCCTCCAGTGATGAAGCTCCCACAACTACCAAAGGCAACTTCTGTTCCACTGATTGATTGTTGACTGGTTGATTGTTCTCAGGGTCAGAAAGTTTCTCCTTATTTCTAGGTTGAATATCTTCTGAATTCTTTTATAACTAATTTTGTTTGTTTGTTTATTTAAACAGCAGGAATATATATATATATATATATATATATATATATATATATATATATATATATATATATATATATATATATATATATATATATATATATATATATATATATATAAAAGAAAAGTGTATAATTCATGGTAAGCTTTGGGTAGCAAGATCACTGAGACCTTCTGTAGAACTTTAAGAGAAAAAGGTCAGATAGAAGAAGATGAAATGGAAGCTAAGCGGTCATCAATTTTCTTAATGTTCCAAGGGTACTGGTGCTTTATTCCTTCCAAAATGTTCATGCCTGCTGTGGGTTAGCAAGCTTTCCTTGAGGCAGTTTGGCTTTGGAGAAGCAAGGGCAGAGCATATTCTTATCTCTAGAGGCAGCTCAAATCCTCACCATGATTAATGTTAATACAATGACTGCTAAATGATTTAGCAGCAACAAATGACTTTCTGTTCAAACAGTCAGATAAATCATCTGCTCCCACAAGAGATAAAGCTGAAAGAGTCCAGTTTGCTATTGTACCAAATGAACATCTGCCCTGCCTGCCTCCCTTGCTCAACTCCATCCACAATTCGGACAGCAGGAGGCACTTCTTGATCTCTTCCTGCTAACCAGAGATTTCTCCGCAGTAGAAAGCCATGGCCTGCTGAACGATGTTTCTCCTTGTCTTAGAGGTTCAGAACTTTATTTCAGGTTATGAATATTCCCTACCTTTGACTACAGGTAGTCCTCGACTTACAACAGTTCATTTAGTGACTGTTCAAAGTTACAACGGCACTGAAAAAGTGGCTGCTATACACACTCATGACTGTTGAAGCATCCCCATGGTCATGTGATCAAAATTTGGATGCTTGGCAAGTGATTCGAATTTATGACCATTGCAGTGTCCTGGTGTGTGTGTGTGTGTGTGTGTGTGTGTGTGTGTGTGTGTGATGTGAATCACCTTTTGCAACCTTTATTACAAGCAAAATCAATGGGGGAGCCAGATACACTTAACAACCGTGTTACTAACTTAACAACTGCAACGATTCAATGTGGCAAGAAAGGTTGTACAAAGCGGCAATATTCTCTTTACAAATGTTTCACTCAGCCACAGAAATGTGGGTCTCCATTATGGTTGTACGTTGAGGACTACCTGTACTGAGGTCACTCTCCCAAATGTTCCTAGATCAGTGGTGGGATTCAAATAGTCTAACAACTGGTTTGCTCAGGGACAGCTTGGCTGTCGTGGGACGCTTGGCTCATCCCCGTCCTCCAATTTCGCCACACATGCAGGATGAGCCTCCTGAGATGGCCAACCTGACCCTGGGTGAACCAGTTGTTAAATTAGCCTGCCCACCCCGCTATCAAAGTGGTTCCTGCATACTGTGCTGTGCTGCAATGGAGAAATGGGCAATGGAGTGACCAGCACAAGGGATGGAAGAGGAGCAGGGAGAAGTAAGACGCAAAACCGCTTTCTCCTTCCCTCGCGCCGGCCACTCCATTGCCTGTTTCCGAATTGCAGCACAGTGCTTAAGATCCACTTTGATGGCGGGAGGGAATTTAACAACCGGTCCGCCTGAACCGGTATAAACTGGCTGAATCCCACCACTGACCTAGATCCAAGTAAAGCAGAAGGCTTTTCTTGAATGAGAGGCAGAATGTGTGTCCCCAACGCAGGACCAGAAAGCTGCTGTTGGAAAGAGCAGAGAAGCCACTTTTTCATCTTCTACTACAGCGGCCCTCAACCATTTGGGTACCAGGGACCGTTTCGTGGAGAGAGGTTTTTCCATGGAGCAGAAGGGGTGACTCGGGAGGGTAGCTCCAATGCAAACCACACCATATTGGGTAACTTGCATGTTAAAGAGATTTGCTAGTATTTTAAAAAAATCTTTTGAAGCTGTGCACTTATGCATATGTAGACACCCACAAATACAAGAAAGAAAATATTTTCGCACTTGAATGTTACTGTATTTTGTAATACTTTAATTACTGTATGCATGTAACCTAGTAATACAGGGTGCTTTGAACCTCCAGAAATGATGATGCTCAGATGAAATGCTTTGGCTGTATTATCTTTTTTTTCTCCACTACTCCAGCCTTCTTTTTGCTATTTCCATGCATGAACCCTTTGGCCACCTAGGGATCGCTCCCTTGCTTCTCCTCTCTTGCTTTCAGTTATATGTCAAATTAAAAGAAAGAAGTTCTATGTCTTAATCAACTTAATCAGTTCCATTAAATAATTCATGTTGATTTAGGAAAAGTTTTATTCCTAATTGGTCTTTGAGGAAGGCAGAGTTAATACTTTTTCTTCAGGGAGAAAAAATCTCTGGGGAGGTAGGAGAAGGCAGAAGGAGAGTAACTGGCACCAAAAGGTAAATGTAAAATCTAATTATGTATTAATTATTAATCATACATTTCTGGAATAAATTCTTGCCCTTCCGCAGAGCTATTCCTTCCTTTCTTTATAGGTAAACCCTCTGCAACCTCTTAAGCCTTTCTCTTATTTCAAAAGCATGGATGATTAAAACTTTGTAAGACCACTGGCATTCATCACTAGTTCAAAGAGGGTGACAACCAATTGAATATTATTTTAATCCTGCCAAAAAATTCCATAATCAAGCTGCAGTATTAAAATATGGAAACATTTGGCCTAGCTTGAAAACTGTGAGCAAAACTTATGCTGCATTTCATACATACAAAAAGGAAGAAAGAAAAAAGTCAAAATGACACTGGTGTATCATTACTTGACTCAATAGTCATAGTCCCAATGTTATACAACAAAATCATTTAAACCAGTGGTCGCCAACCAGTGGGCCACTAGTGGTCCATGAGAAAATTTTGGTGATCTGCAGAGAAATGTCCCCCCCCAAAGCAATTAATCCAGGCTGTGCAGGAACACAAGGCTGCACCGCCCACATGGCCTACCCACCCGCTGGCCCCCATCCTTCAGCTGAGCGCAAACCTTACCTTGAGTAGAGCCATGCAAGCTGGAACTGGGAGGTAAGACCAATGGCAGGGGAGGGAAATCCGCCCCGGGGTGGCTTGCTGACGTTGGTGGGAAAGTCGGTCCCATATTCCAGAGCTGCAGTAGCCACAAGACTGGCTCTTTGATTATCTCGGAGTAGCTCCTCCAGTCCATGGCAGGCCGGTGCACCTGGGTGGAGGAACAGCTGCTCCGGGATGACCAAAGGGCCAGTCCTGTGACTACTGCAGCTCTGGAATATGGGACCGACTTTCCAACCAACGTCACCAAGCCACCATCAGTCAAAATTCATATTAGTGGTTGACGGGATTTAAAAGTATGAGTTTGGTGGTCCCTGAGGTCCAAAAGGTTGGCGACCCCTGATTTAAACCATTGTGGATCTTTAAGGTGACTGATACTTATGATCTTATTCTTGCCCATTTGTCCTTTTAAAGGGTAGTTACAGGTAGTCCTCAACTTACGATCGTTTATTTAGTTCAAAGTTACGACATCACTGAACAAAGTGACTTGTGACCATTTTTCACACTTATGACCTTTCCACCATCCCCTTGGTGACGTGAAAATTCAGACACTTGGCAAATGACTCACATTTATGATGATTGCAGTATCCTGAAATCATGTGATTCCCTTTTGAGGCCTTCTGACAAAACAAAAGCAATGGGTAAACCAGATTCACTTAAGAGCCATGTTACTAGCTTAACGACTGCACCGATTCACTTAACAACTGTGGCCAGAAAGCTCATTAAATGGGACAAAACTCACTTTAAAAATGTCTTGCTTAAGAACATCAGTTTTGGGCTCAATTGTGGTTGTAAGTCAAGGATGTCACCACCATGTCCTAAATTCAGGGGTAGACTGCTGGGGGTCCGCAGGGGTTTGGGAGAGCCCCTAACTAAAATCTGTGCAGTTCGGAGAACCCCCAAATCCTACCTCTGGCTGGCCCCACCCACCATTCCCCTCCCAGGAGTCCCCACACGGCCTGTTTCGGATGCCAGAAAGTGCAGTGCGCATGTGGAGACTCGGGCAGGGTGAAAAACAAGCCTCCCAGAAGTTCAGGAAGGCCGGCAATGGGCCCGTTTCCAGTTTCAGAGAGCCTCCGGAGTCCGGTGAGGCCATGTTCACCCTCCCGGAGTCCTGAGGAAAGCATCCGGAACCTGGGGAGGACAAAAACGCCCCTCTCCCGCCGTAGTGCAGGAGGCTGACTAGGCCACGCCCACCCAGCAACCCAGCAGAGAACCCTTTCTAAAATTTTTGAAGCCTGCCCCTGCCTAAATTCCATAAATAAATACAGAGAAATCGTTCTTTTCAGTGATTCTTAATATACCACTTAAAGCCAATTACACAGAAAGATTCTGAGTTGATAGGTTAGTAGCGAATCCCTTCAAGTAAGCGTTCTGTATATTCAAAGGTTTATTGACTGAGAGATGTGTACATCTTGAGTACTACTGTAAGTGAACAGGGGTTGCTAGTAATCTCATTTTCCAGATATTTTTTTCAACCATCCACTGACTTTGAAACATCACAGGAGACTTGTCCAGAATCAATGCTTTCTGTTTGTGGGTGGTTTTTGGCCGATAACCTTTTTCTAGGAACAGCCATAACCAGCAAGGGGGAAATTGCCTTCAAATAACCACAATGAAGTGTTTGGGGTGAATCAGTCTCATTGCCTTGAAGGGAGTCGTTTTTCTTTATGGCTTCCAGGGGAGGGAGGGAGGGAAGGAGGGAGGGAGGGGAAGGGAGGGAGGAAGGGAGGGAGGGGGAGGGAAGGGAGGGAAGGAAGGAGGGGGAGGGAGGGAGGGAGGGAAGGAAGGGAGGGAGGGAGGGAAGGAAGGAAGGGAGGGAGGAAGAGAGGGAGGGAGGGAGGGAAGGAGGGAGGAGGAGGGAGGGAAGAGGAAGGGAGGGAAGGGGAGGGAGGGAGGAAGGAAGGGGAAGGGGGGAAGGAAGGAAGGAAGGTTTTCCTTGCATAGAGCAGGCAGAGCTCTCTGGATTTCTAGAAGATGTACAAAAACAAAACAAAATTAAAAAAAACCACCTCCCAACAAATCCAGTCAAAGAGCATACAATACTTATCTTATGGATCAAAGTCTTCTGATACCACTCTTTACCTGGAGGCCTGAAGCATTGATATCAGTTTTATATTTTTCAGCAAGAACTCTGGAAGTAACTGGAAAAGGATCTTTCAAGCATGAGTCGTATTAAAACGGTTAACTAGGTCAAGAATTGATGGCAATGATGAAAAATTTACCCCATCTACATGGGGGTTGTTATGTGGGAAAATCAGAGAGCAGTAAGAACAAGATCAACCTCTTCCCCCTCCACTCCATCAAATGCTTATTTTAGAAAAAAATTGCAGCTTCATTTGCCAATCAACCATGGGACCTAGCTAGCTTGTATCAGCTGGCATTCCTGAGGCAGTATCACATTGTCAAAATTAGAGCAGCAGTTTCCTCTCCTTGGTTCTTCTCCTTCCCCCTCCTTTCTCCGTTCTCCTTTTCCTCCTCTCCTCCCTTTTTATTCTTATTCCCCTCTCTTTTCCTCCTCCTTCTTTTCAATCAATCTCTCCTCTCCTCTTTTCTCCCCTCCTCCTCCTCCTCCTCCTCCTCCTCCTCCTCCTCCTCCTCCTCCTCCTCCTCCTCCTCCTCCACTCTTCCCCTTCTTCTCCTACTCCTATGCCTCCTCCCTTCTCTTTCTTCTTTCCCTCCCTTCCTCACTTCTCCTCCTTCTTCTATTCCTCCTCTCCTACCTCCTCCTCCTTCCTTTCCTCCCTCCCTCCTTTTTTTCATTCTCCTATCCATCTCCTCCTCCTTCTCCTATCCCTCCCTCCCTCCCTCCCTTCTCTGTCTCTGTCACTGTCTCCTCCTCCTCTCCCTCTTCCCTTCTCTTCCTCATGGCAAAGCAATTGCGCAGGATTTCTATCTGCCTGAATGCATATGAGATCGGGAAACTCAATGCTAATTAATGTGTCTGCAACCCCCAGCTTAGCCGGCAGAGCCTGGAATTCACTCACCATCTCATGAGTCTAGCAGGATCTGCAAGGTAACCCTCTGGCACATCTGGCAGATGCATATTTTAAGAATGTGCATCTGTTGGCTATGCTATCCTCTCTTCTATCCCCCCTCCCCCCCATAACATTTCACGCTTTGATGCAAGACCTGAGGGAAACCTCCAGTGGTTACAACCAAAGTGTTTGCTTAGCAGTTTTGTATGAAAGCTGTTGGATTTTTTTTTTTCCAGCCTTCTCTCTCTCTCTCCAAGTTCTAATCAGGCTCGGGCTTTATTTAATTAATATTCCAACTTAGTTAAATAGATCATAAATTAACATGCTCTTGCATTTAAAAAAAAGTGTCAGGTAGCGAGAGGCCTCTGCTGGCTTTTAAGAGATTTCACTTCTCAGCTCTGGGATTCCTAAATGTTTCTGTTTGTGTCTAGATGTGTACCTACAAGGTGCACCAAAAGGCAGACGTGCGGAGAATCTATTGTATAAATTACATTAAATATTTGAATCGGTTGTCCTTTTTCTTCTCAGAAATTACTTACTTGGTGTGTTTACCTTTGAAGATTCCGAAGAACAGTAACATTTTCTTGAAAAAAATACATAATAAACATATTGTTATGGGCCCAGGGGTGCAATTCAACTGGTTTGGTGAGTGCACGCTTTGCGCGCGCGCAACATTTGAACAATGCTGCTTTTTCAGCTCTAAAACTTACTTTCTACTGCAGTCCCAGTGAGTAAATCAACTGAGGAGCCGCAATCCGCTCTGCCACATCAAACAGCTGAGCTGAAAACCCCAGAAATAAAGGACAGAATAGGCCAGGGGTGGGTGCGCAGGGCCAAATTGTCGTCGTAACTACCAGTTCGCCTGAACAGGGCCGAACCAGTAGAATCCCACTCCTGGATGGGCCTAAGGGGCCAACACACACACACACACACACACACGCCACACACACAAGGGGGTACGGAAGGAGGGAGGGAGAGAGAGAGACCATTCTTGGTTCCCCCCAATTTTCACTAGATGTTTTTATACACTGTAGTTAAGAACTTGGGAGAATGTTTTATGAACAAATAAATATCTTTACTTCATACATGTATTTTACACCATCAACTCCCAATATGACCTCAAAAAGTTAGTTGGCAATCAATGGGCAAAAACAGAAAAACAAAACAAATTAAACTGCAACTGGACAATTAACCAATTCTGAAGGCAATTAGCTTGCCTTCAGAAGTTGTGGGTGCTTCATCACTGGAGGTTTTTAAGAAGAGTCTGGACAGTCACTTGTCTGAAATGGTATAGGACCTCCTGTTTGAGCAAGGGGCTGGACTAGAAGACCTTCAAGGTCTCTTTCAGCTCTATTCTGATTTTGAACTATTCTGATTCAATAGTTGACCGTTGCATTGGGTTGGAGAGGACGATGAAGTTCAAATACATTTCTAAGGAAATTGCTGTGTCAGATAAGATTCTGGTTCATCTTTCAAGCAATTGATCTGGACTACAGATACATGCTCTTGGGTGTGACCATTTATTACTTACTGGGAAGAAAGATCTTCAATATAGCAGATGGATGGAAGTGTGAATTGTGCAACATCTTTGGAAACTGTTTGTGCAACAATAATGAAGTGATAATTTGTGCCACATAAACACATGCTAATTTACAGTATGTGTTTTCCAAGCTGCGGCAAAAAGCATGTTTCATAGCTAACTTTCTATATAAAAATAATAGGATAGAGAAAACCTTTGCATTTCCATAAAAGGAATGGAGCAGGAAGGGTCCATGAATGTCCACAGTCCAGGCTCACATGTGTCTATATTAGCTTTGAAGCGAGTTTTAATATAACAAGTCAAATGCATATATAATCCAGAATTTCAAAAGTTGAGATCCCAGGGCTGTATTCATCTCAAAAGCATACCTTGAACATCTCCAAAACTTACCACTGCTCTTAAGTATATGACAGAAAGAAGAAATTATTAAATAATGTGTTTATTATCCTCATGCAATTATGGTAATATAATATTAATTATGTTGGCATTAAAACTTGATTGCATTACATTATTTTTGACCTGATGCCACATACTACTTTGTTCTGACCTCTATGTGTCACACACAACACAACACAACACAACACAACACAAAAATTTCTAAAATGCCAGCTCTTGTTTTAATCAACTGGCTGTCACATCACAAAAAGGATGACGATGATGTCAATGAGATAACACCAAAGACCATAGAATTTTCTTTTTTAAAAAACATATAATAGAAATCTACAAAATTAACTATCAGTCGGAACAGAATCTAGAACATACAGTTCCTAGCTGGCATGGTGAAAAGGAGAA
Organism: Notechis scutatus; assembly: GCF_049901735.1. Lineage (NCBI taxonomy): Eukaryota > Metazoa > Chordata > Lepidosauria > Squamata > Elapidae > Notechis > Notechis scutatus. Next base: position 17,426,690 of record NC_142015.1, read on the forward strand.
GGGTTTAAACACTATGTTGCTGAAAATAAAACCTCAGCCAGGGTAGACTGTTTTAACAAAGGCAAGGTTTGCCATCGCTTATGACACTGAAATATGCATCAACATAACAAGAAAGCTTTTGTCCATAAAATCTTTGTTTGACTTAGGAATGTCACATTGGCTTTTTTGTAAATTAAAGGAGGCAATCTTCACAAAGTTAAAATAGCTATATCATCACAATTTTTATTTAGTTCAGATTGTGGAAATTGTAAATGAGCCGAAAAGTCTGATTATCATAAGTGCTGGCCTTCTTCTCCTCATGTTCAGTGGAAGTCAAAATAAACGAGTATAGTGACAAACATAGCAGTGATGTGTTCAGAGTCTGTGCCACTTGTTTAAATGTGTAAAGAAAGCATAGGTTTGCATGCATATAATGGTCAATTTTTATTCTTTGCAAACATTGTAATTTTGTTAAATGTGAATGAACGACTATAAGGAAAGGATGACCCTTCCATCACCATCTTGTCTTCTTCTGTGGTCATGCTCTACTGGATATTTGTAATATTTTGGGAGTACTTTAATCAATTTTGTCTGAATGTCCAAGGCTTGAATCAAACATGGCATAAGATGTTCAAAATCCTCAAATATCTACTCAGTACTAAAGTTGAATTTAAATTGGTTTTCTCCTAAACATTTTGAAAACACTGAGCATACAGACAGGCATAGTTAAGCATTTATGAATCCATCTATTTTTCAGGCTGAGAGTTAAGGATCTGTTTAAATTTCCACTCATGAAATCAATGAGATTCAAGGCAGCTCAGCTTTGGTTTGGCCAGGTCCATTAACTGCATCACTTCCCACTTTTCTTGTACCTCTGAAATTTCTGTTTCATAAATAATTTGTGCTGATACTTTTTTGCCATGAATATTTTAATTTCTGAATAAACTTCATTCCCTCCATGAAGCCTTGTGAACCTTGAACATCCATTAAGGGTTTGTTTGGTTTTTCTTATTGCAATACTTTAAAAAATGATTGGGAGGCAGCTGGTCTAGTCTATGGAGAAAGTAGTACCCATAAGAATAAACAAGAAGATTACTATTCAACTCTTTTCTCATTGTTTCCAACATGATTTGGTAGTTGAGAAAGCAAATACCAAAATGTTAGCTTTAGTGTGCAACAGATGTTCAACTTCTTTCAACAATGTGTAGAAAAACATTATTTAAGCACTCTTTACCTGAAGTGCTCAACCTAAACACTCGTCCCTCTAACTCCATTGCTTCTTTAATGTTGTCTGCTGCAGATGCTCTTGTGTTGGCCGAGAACATCAAGAGTTGAGTAGACTTTATGCACATGGATATGTGATATCAATTGATGCAGGGAATCTGCTATATCAGGACCATGATATAGGAACCAACATAGCTTTGTTGTCAAAGTTTGCAGTTAATGCAGAAATACCTGCAGATATCAATATTATTTGAGTGACATTGGTGGGGTGGGGAAGGCTCAGCCAAATCATTCATTTCTTGGAATAGAATAGAATATTCAGAACAAATACAATAAATTAAAAGGTCCCTGAATAAGACTCCATACACTCGTTTCCATATTATCCCATCTCAAAGTAAAAGCAGGGAAAAGGTACTAGTAGGATATAGACATATGCTATCTAAGCTTGGCTTCCAATGAAGTTGTACATGATGGTTGTGCCTCAACATTTCTTGCAATGTTAATGTTTCTAGTGCTGGAACTAAGAGTAAATCTCATCTCTTGACTTCATCCAATTTTAAGACATATGAAAACAATTGTTAGGGTATCAATGGGTTCTTTAGATCACTCACAACCCAAGCATTGTCTTTAGATGATGCTAGTAGGTAGCTCTTAGCTCATCAATACCATTGCTTGGGATGAATTTGACAAGAGGGTGCTTTTAACTCCCTGCCAAGTTTGCAAATACTGAGTTAAAGAGACTTTCTCTCTATCTCAAGTTTGTTTGAACTTTTTATTTCACACAGAGCTGTCTGATGAACAGCATGAGCTAAGCATTTTTAAGTCACATTGATTTCTACGAGAGAGGCTTAAGCACATGCTTAACTATCCCTTCAGTTGAACTTAAAAAGGCTCATCTTTGACTGGATCATGCCCAGTTCTAATAAATTTCAGTCAATAGTCTTATTTCTAAATATATAGAATTCATTGAAAATGGCTATACCATGGTTGGCTTTAGTTTTGTGCTTTTATTTCCACATTCTTCTCACCTGATGAGTTCTGTCCAGCTTTAAAATACAATTTTAAAACATTATGATCATTTTGGATCTTTACTATAATCATCAAGGGTTTTTTTTTTCAATCTGAGACAAATACACCATTAGGGAAACATTGAGGGTCCATAGATTTTGATCCTCTT